>NW_028277037.1:9149838-9301062 GCF_059951505.1 Python bivittatus | reverse complement strand
ATATACCCATATATGGTGGTTTGATGATGCTCTCCCCCCCCATTGGCCCAATATACCCATATATGGTGGTTTGATGATGCTCTCCCCACCCTTTGGCCCTATATACCCATATATGGTGGTTTGATGATGCTCTCCCCACCCTTTGGCCCTATATACCCATATATGGTGGTTTGATGATGCTCTCCCCACCCTTTGGCCCTATATACCCATATATGGTGGTTTGATGATGCTCTCCCCACCCTTTGGCCCTATATACCCATATATGGTGGTTTGATGATGCTCTCCCCACCCTTTGGCCCTATATACCCATATATGGTGGTTTGATGATGCTCTCCCCACCCTTTGGCCCTATATACCCATATATGGTGGTTTGATGATGCTCTCCCCACCCTTTGGCCCTATATACCCATATATGGTGGTTTGATGATGGTCTCCCCACCCTTTGGCCCTATATACCCATATATGGTGGTTTGTTGATGCTCTCACCACCCTTTGGCCCTATATACCCATATATGGTGGTTTGATGATGGTCTCCCCACCCTTTGGCCCTATATACCCATATATGGTGGTTTGATGATGCTCTCCCCACCCTTTGGCCCTATATACCCATATATGGTGGTTTGATGATGCTCTCCCCACCCTTTGGCCCTATATACCCATATATGGTGGTTTGATGATGCTCTCCCCACCCTTTGGCCCTATATACCCATATATGGTGGTTTGATGATGCTCTCACCACCCTTTGGCCCTATATACCCATATATGGTGGTTTGATGATGCTCTCCCCACCCTTTGGCCCTATATACCCATATATGGTGGTTTGATGATGCTCTCCCCACCCTTTGGCCCTATATACCCATATATGGTGGTTTGATGATGGTCTCCCCACCCTTTGGCCCTATATACCCATATATGGTGGTTTGATGATGCTCTCCCCACCCTTTGGCCCTATATACCCATATATGGTGGTTTGATGATGCTCTCCCCACCCTTTGGCCCTATATACCCATATATGGTGGTTTGATGATGCTCTCCCCACCCTTTGGCCCTATATACCCATATATGGTGGTTTGATGATGCTCTCCCCACCCTTTGGCCCTATATACCCATATATGGTGGTTTGATGATGCTCTCCCCACCCTTTGGCCCTATATACCCATATATGGTGGTTTGATGATGCTCTCCCCACCCTTTGGCCCTATATACCCATATATGGTGGTTTGATGATGCTCTCACCACCCTTTGGCCCTATATACCCATATATGGTGGTTTGATGATGGTCTCCCCACCCTTTGGCCCTATATACCCATATATGGTGGTTTGATGATGCTCTCCCCACCCTTTGGCCCTATATACCCATATATGGTGGTTTGATGATGCTCTCCCCACCCTTTGGCCCTATATACCCATATATGGTGGTTTGATGATGCTCTCCCCACCCTTTGGCCCTATACACCAATATATGGTGGTTTCATAATGCTCTCCCCACCTTTGGCCCTATATACCCATATTTGTTGGTTTGATGATGCTCTCCGTTCTTTGGCCGTACATACCCATATATGGTGGTTTGATGATGCTCTCCCCACCCTTTGGCCCTATATACCCATATATGGTGGTTTGATGATGCTCTCCCCACCCTTTGGCCCTATATACCCATATATGGTGGTTTGATGATGCTCTCACCACCCTTTGGCCCTATATACCCATATATGGTGGTTTGATGATGCTCTCCCCACCCTTTGGCCCTATATACCCATATATGGTGGTTTGATGATGGTCTCCCCACCCTTTGGCCCTATATACCCATATATGGTGGTTTGATGATGCTCTCCCCACCCTTTGGCCCTATATACCCATATATGGTGGTTTGATGATGCTCTCCCCACCCTTTGGCCCTATATACCCATATATGGTGGTTTGATGATGCTCTCCCCACCCTTTGGCCCTATATACCCATATATGGTGGTTTGATGATGCTCTCCCCACCCTTTGGCCCTATATACCCATATATGGTGGTTTGATGATGCTCTCCCCACCCTTTGGCCCTATATACCCATATATGGTGGTTTGATGATGCTCTCCCCACCCTTTGGCCCTATATACCCATATATGGTGGTTTGATGATGCTCTCACCACCCTTTGGCCCTATATACCCATATATGGTGGTTTGATGATGGTCTCCCCACCCTTTGGCCCTATATACCCATATATGGTGGTTTGATGATGCTCTCCCCACCCTTTGGCCCTATATACCCATATATGGTGGTTTGATGATGCTCTCCCCACCCTTTGGCCCTATATACCCATATATGGTGGTTTGATGATGCTCTCCCCACCCTTTGGCCCTTTATACCCATATATGGTGGTTTGATGATGCTATCCTCCCTTTGGAAATACATACCCATATATGTTCGTTTGTATATTCTCTCCCAACCCTTTGGCCCTATATAGCAATGTATGGTGGTTTGATGATGCTCTCCCCACCCTTTGGCCCTTTATAACCATATATGGTGGTTTGATGATGCTCTCACCACCCTTTGGCCCTATATACCCATATATGGTGGTTTGATGATGCTCTCCCCACCCTTTGGCCCTATATACCCATATATGGTGGTTTGATGATGGTCTCCCCACCCTTTGGCCCTATATACCCATATATGGTGGTTTGATGATGCTCTCCCCACCCTTTGGCCCTATATACCCATATATGGTGGTTTGATGATGGTCTCCCCACCCTTTGGCCCTATATACCCATATATGGTGGTTTGATGATGCTCTCCCCACCCTTTGGCCCTATATACCCATATATGGTGGTTTGATGATGGTCTCCCCACCCTTTGGCCCTATATACCCATATATGGTGGTTTGATGATGCTCTCCCCACCCTTTGGCCCTATATACCCATATATGGTGGTTTGATGATGCTCTCCCCACCCTTTGGCCCTATATACCCATATATGGTGGTTTGATGATGCTCTCCCCACCCTTTGGCCCTATATACCCATATATGGTGGTTTGATGATGCTCTCCCCACCCTTTGGCCCTATATACCCATATATGGTGGTTTGATGATGCTCTCCCCACCCTTTGGCCCTATATACCCATATATGGTGGTTTGATGATGCTCTCCCCACCCTTTGGCCCTATATACCCATATATGGTGGTTTGATGATGCTCTCCCCACCCTTTGGCCCTATATACCCATATATGGTGGTTTGATGATGCTTTCCCCACCCTTTGGCCCTATATACCCATATATGGTGGTTTGATGATGCTCTCCCCACCCTTTGGCCCTATATACCCATATATGGTGGTTTGATGATGCTCTCCCCACCCTTTGGCCCTATATACCCATATATGGTGGTTTGATGATGCTCTCCACACCCTTTGGCCCTATATACACATATATGGTGGTTTGATGATGCTCTTCCCACTCTTTGGCCCTATATACACATATATGGTGGTTTGATGATGCTCTCCCCACCCTTTGGCCCTATATGCCCATATATGGTGGTTTGATGATGCTCTCCCCACCCTTTGGCCCTATATACCCATATATGGTGGTTTGATGATGCTCTCCCCACCCTTTGGCCCTATATACCCATATATGGTGGTTTGATGATGCTCTCCCCACCCTTTGGCCCTATATACCCATATATGGTGGTTTGATGATGCTCTCCCACCCTTTGGCCCTATATACCCATATATGGTGGTTTGATGATGCTCTCCCCACCCTTTGGCCCTATATACCCATATATGGTGGTTTGATGATGCTCTCACCACCCTTTGGCCCTATATACCCATATATGGTGGTTTGATGATGCTCTCCCCACCCTTTGGCCCTATATACCCATATATGGTGGTTTGATGATGGTCTCCCCACCCTTTGGCCCTATATACCCATATATGGTGGTTTGATGATGGTCTCCCCACCCTTTGGCCCTATATACCCATATATGGTGGTTTGATGATGCTCTCCCCACCCTTTGGCCCTATATACCCATATATGTTGGTTTGATGATGGTCTCCCCACCCGTCGGCCCTATCTACCCATATATGGTGGTTTGATGTTGCTCTCCCACCCTTTTGCCCTATATACCCATATATGGTGGTTTGATGATGCTCTCCCCACCCTTTGGCCCTATATACCCATATATGGTGGTTTGATGATGCTCTCCGTTCTTTGGCAGTATATACCCATATATCGTGGTTTGATGATGCTCTCCCCACCCTTTGGCCCTATATACCCATATATGGTGGTTTGATGATGCTCTCCCCACCCTTTGGCCCTATATACCCATATATGGTGGTTTGATGATGCTCTCCCCACCCTTTGGCCCTATATACCCATATATGGTGGTTTGATGATGCTCTCCCCACCCTTTGGCCCTATATACCCATATATGGTGGTTTGATGATGCTCTCCCCACCCTTTGGCCCTATATACCCATATATGGTGGTTTGATGATGGTCTCCCCACCCTTTGGCCCTATATACCCATATATGGTGGTTTGATGATGCTCTCCCCACCCTTTGGCCCTATATACCCATATATGGTGGTTTGATGATGCTCTCCCCACCCTTTGGCCCTATATACCCATATATGGTGGTTTGATGATGCTCTCCCCACCCTTTGGCCCTATATACCCATATATGGTGGTTTGATGATGCTCTCCCCACCCTTTGGCCCTATATACCCATATATGGTGGTTTGATGATGCTCTCCACCCTTTGGCCCTATATACCCATATATGGTGGTTTGATGATGCTCTCCCCACCCTTTGGCCCTATATACCCATATATGGTGGTTTGATGATGCTCTCCCCACCCTTTGGCCCTATATACCCATATATGGTGGTTTGATGATGCTCTCCCACCCTTTGGCCCTATATACCCATATATGGTGGTTTGATGATGCTCTCCCCACCCTTTGGCCCTATATACCCATATATGGTGGTTTGATGATGCTCTCCACCCTTTGGCCCTATATACCCATATATGGTGGTTTGATGATGCTCTCCCCACCCTTTGGCCCTATATACCCATATATGGTGGTTTGATGATGCTCTCCCCACCCTTTGGCCCTATATACCCATATATGGTGGTTTGATGATGCTCTCCCCACCCTTTGGCCCTATATACCCATATATGGTGGTTTGATGATGCTCTCCCCACCCTTTGGCCCTACATACCCATATATGGTGGTTTGATGATGCTCTCCCCACCCTTTGGCCCTATATACCCATATATGGTGGTTTGATGATGCTCTCCCCACCCTTTGGCCCTATATACCCATATATGGTGGTTTGATGATGCTCTCACCACCCTTTGGCCCTATATACCCATATATGGTGGTTTGATGATGGTCTCCCCACCCTTTGGCCCTATATACCCATATATGGTGGTTTGATGATGCTCTCCCCACCCTTTGGCCCTATATACCCATATATGGTGGTTTGATGATGCTCTCCCCACCCTTTGGCCCTATATACCCATATATGGTGGTTTGATGATGCTCTCCCCACCCTTTGGCCCTATATACCCATATATGGTGGTTTGATGATGCTCTCCCCACCCTTTGGCCCTATATACCCATATATGGTGGTTTGATGATGGTCTCCCCACCCTTTGGCCCTATATACCCATATATGGTGGTTTGATGATGCTCTCCCCACCCTTTGGCCCTATATACCCATATATGGTGGTTTGATGATGCTCTCCCCACCCTTTGGCCCTATATACCCATATATGGTGGTTTGATGATGCTCTCACCACCCTTTGGCCCTATATACCCATATATGGTGGTTTGATGATGCTCTCCCCACCCTTTGGCCCTATATACCCATATATGGTGGTTTGATGATGCTCTCCCCACCCTTTGGCCCTATATACCCATATATGGTGGTTTGATGATGCTCTCCCCACCCTTTGGCCCTATATGCCCATATATGGTGGTTTGATGATGCTCTCCCCATCCTCTGGCCTCATATACCCATATATGGTGGTTTGATGATGCTCTCCTCCGCTTTGGCCCTATATGTCCATATATGGTGGTTTGATGATGCTCTCCCCATCCTTTGGCCCTATATGCCCATATATGGTGGTTTGATGATGCTCTCCCCACCCTTTGGCCCTATATACCCATATATGGTGGTTTGATGATGCTCTCCCCACCCTTTGGCCCTATATACCCATATATGGTGGTTTGATGATGCTCTCCCCACCCTTTGGCCCTATATACCCATATATGGTGGTTTGATGATGCTCTCCCCACCCTTTGGCCCTATATACCCATATATGGTGGTTTGATGATGCTCTCCCCACCCTTTGGCCCTATATACCCATATATGGTGGTTTGATGATGCTCTCCCCACCCTTTGGCCCTATATACCCATATATGGTGGTTTGATGATGCTCTCCCCACCCTTTGGCCCTATATACCCATATATGGTGGTTTGATGATGCTCTCCCCACCCTTTGGCCCTATATACCCATATATGGTGGTTTGATGATGCTCTCCCACCCTTTGGCCCTATATACCCATATATGGTGGTTTGATGATGCTCTCCCCACCCTTTGGCCCTATATACCCATATATGGTGGTTTGATGATGCTCTCCCCACCCTTTGGCCCTATATACACATATATGGTGGTTTGATGATGCTCTCCCCACCCTTTGGCCCTATATACCCATATATGGTGGTTTGATGATGCTCTCCCCACCCTTTGGCCCTATATACCCATATATGGTGGTTTGATGATGCTCTCCCCACCCTTTGGCCCTATATACCCATATATGGTGGTTTGATGATGCTCTCCCCACCCTTTGGCCCTATATACCCATATATGGTGGTTTGATGATGCTCTCCCCACCCTTTGGCCCTATATACCCATATATGGTGGTTTGATGATGCTCTCCCACCCCTTTGGCCCTATATACCCATATATGGTGGTTTGATGATGCTCTCCCCACCCTTTGGCCCTATATACCCATATATGGTGGTTTGATGATGCTCTCCCCACCCTTTGGCCCTATATACCCATATATGGTGGTTTGATGATGCTCTCCCACCCTTTGGCCCTATATACCCATATATGGTGGTTTGATGATGCTCTCCCCACCCTTTGGCCCTATATACCCATATATGGTGGTTTGATGATGCTCTCCCCACCCTTTGGCCCTATATACCCATATATGGTGGTTTGATGATGCTCTCCCACCCTTTGGCCCTATATACCCATATATGGTGGTTTGATGATGCTCTCCCCACCCTTTGGCCCTATATACCCATATATGGTGGTTTGATGATGCTCTCCACCCTTTGGCCCTATATACCCATATATGGTGGTTTGATGATGCTCTCCCCACCCTTTGGCCCTATATACCCATATATGGTGGTTTGATGATGCTCTCCCCACCCTTTGGCCCTATATACCCATATATGGTGGTTTGATGATGCTCTCCCCACCCTTTGGCCCTATATACCCATATATGGTGGTTTGATGATGCTCTCCCCACCCTTTGGCCCAATATACCCAGATATGGTGGTTTGATGATGCTCTTCCCACTCTTTGGCCCTATATACCCATATATGGTGGTTTGATGATGCTCTCCCATCCTTTGGCCCTATATACCCATATATGGTGGTTTGATGATGCTCTCCCCACCCTTTGGCCCTATATACCCATATATGGTGGTTTGATGATGCTCTCCCCACCCTTTGGCCCTATATACCCATATATGGTGGTTTGATGATGCTCTCCCCACCCTTTGGCCCTATATACCCATATATGGTGGTTTGATGATGCTCTCCACACCTTTGGCCCTATATACCCATATATGGTGGTTTGATGATGCTCTCCCCACCCTTTGGCCCTATATACCCATATATGGTGGTTTGATGATGCTCTCCCCACCCTTTGGCCCTATATACCCATATATGGTGGTTTGATGATGCTCTCACCACCCTTTGGCCCTATATACCCATATATGGTGGTTTGATGATGCTCTCCCCTCCTTTGGCCCTATATAACCATATATGGTGGTTTGATGATGGTCTCCACACCCTTTGGCCCTATATACCCATATATGGTGGTTTGATGATGTCTCCCCACCCTTTGGCCCTATATACCCATATATGGTGGTTTGATGATGCTCTCCCCACCCTTTGGCCCTATATACCCATATATGGTGGTTTGATGATGCTCTCCCCACCCTTTGGCCCTATATACCCATATATGGTGGTTTGATGATGCTCTCCCCACCCTTTGGCCCTATATACCCATATATGGTGGTTTGATGATGCTCTCCCCACCCTTTGGCCCTATATACCCATATATGGTGGTTTGATGATGGTCTCCCCACCCTTTGGCCCTATATACCCATATATGGTGGTTTGATGATGCTCTCCCCACCCTTTGGCCCTATATACCCATATATGGTGGTTTGATGATGCTCTCCCCACCCTTTGGCCCTATATACCCATATATGGTGGTTTGATGATGCTCTCCCACCCTTTTGTCCTATATACCCATATATGGTGGTTTGATGATGGTCTCCCCACCCTTCGGCCCTATATACCCATATATGGTGGTTTGATGATGCTCTCCCCACCCTTTGGCCCTATATACCCATATATGGTGGTTTGATGATGCTCTCCGTTCTTTGGCAGTATATACCCATATATCGTGGTTTGATGATGCTCTCCCCACCTTTGGCCCTACATGCCCATATATGGTGGTTTGATGATGCTCTCCCCACCCTTTGGCCCTATATACCCATATATGGTGGTTTGATGATGCTCTCCCCACCCTTTGGCCCTATATACCCATATATGGTGGTTTGATGATGCTCTCCCCACCCTTTGGCCCTATATACCCATATATGGTGGTTTGATGATGCTCTCCCCACCCTTTGGCCCTATATACCCATATATGGTGGTTTGATGATGCTCTCACCACCCTTTGGCCCTATATACCCATATATGGTGGTTTGATGATGGTCTCCCCACCCTTTGGCCCTATATACCCATATATGGTGGTTTGATGATGGTCTCCCCACCCTTTGGCCCTATATACCCATATATGGTGGTTTGATGATGCTCTCCCCACCCTTTGGCCCTATATACCCATATATGGTGGTTTGATGATGCTCTCCCCACCCTTTGGCCCTATATACCCATATATGGTGGTTTGATGATGCTCTCCCCACCCTTTGGCCCTATATACCCATATATGGTGGTTTGATGATGGTCTCCCCACCCTTTGGCCCTATATACCCATATATGGTGGTTTGATGATGCTCTCCCCACCCTTTGGCCCTATATACCCATATATGGTGGTTTGATGATGCTCTCCCCACCCTTTGGCCCTATATACCCATATATGGTGGTTTGATGATGCTCTCCCCACCCTTTGGCCCTATATACCCATATATGGTGGTTTGATGATGCTCTCCCCACCCTTTGGCCCTATATACCCATATATGGTGGTTTGATGATGCTCTCCCCACCCTTTGGCCCTATATACCCATATATGGTGGTTTGATGATGCTCTCCCCACCCTTTGGCCCTATATACCCATATATGGTGGTTTGATGATGCTCTCCCCACCCTTTGGCCCTATATACCCATATATGGTGGTTTGATGATGCTCTCCCCACCCTTTGGCCCTATATACCCATATATGGTGGTTTGATGATGGTCTCCCCACCCTTTGGCCCTATATACCCATATATGGTGGTTTGATGATGGTCTCCCCACCCTTTGGCCCTATATACCCATATATGGTGGTTTGATGATGCTCTCCCCACCCTTTGGCCCTATATACCCATATATGGTGGTTTGATGATGGTCTCCCCACCCTTTGGCCCTATATACCCATATATGGTGGTTTGATGATGCTCTCCCCACCCTTTGGCCCTATATACCCATATATGGTGGTTTGATGATGCTCTCCCCACCCTTTGGCCCTATATACCCATATATGGTGGTTTGATGATGCTCTCCCCACCCTTTGGCCCTTTATACCCATATATGGTGGTTTGATGATGCTCTCCACCCTTTGGCCCTATATACCCATATATGGTGGTTTGATGATGCTCTCCCCACCCTTTGGCCCTATATACCCATATATGGTGGTTTGATGATGCTCTCCCCACCCTTTGGCCCTATATACCCATATATGGTGGTTTGATGATGCTCTCACCACCCTTTGGCCCTATATACCCATATATGGTGGTTTGATGATGCTCTCCCCTCCTTTGGCCCTATATAACCATATATGGTGGTTTGATGATGCTCTCCCCACCCTTTGGCCCTATATACCCATATATGGTGGTTTGATGATGCTCTCCCCACCCTTTGGCCCTATATACCCATATATGGTGGTTTGATGATGGTCTCCCCACCCTTTGGCCCTATATACCCATATATGGTGGTTTGATGATGCTCTCCCCACCCTTTGGCCCTATATACCCATATATGGTGGTTTGATGATGCTCTCCCCACCCTTTGGCCCTATATACCCATATATGGTGGTTTGATGATGGTCTCCCCACCCTTTGGCCCTATATACCCATATATGGTGGTTTGATGATGCTCTCCCCACCCTTTGGCCCTATATACCCATATATGGTGGTTTGATGATGCTCTCCCCACCCTTTGGCCCTATATACCCATATATGGTGGTTTGATGATGCTCTCCCCACCCTTTGGCCCTATATACCCATATATGGTGGTTTGATGATGCTCTCCCCACCCTTTGGCCCTATATACCCATATATGGTGGTTTGATGATGCTCTCCCCACCCTTTGGCCCTATATACCCATATATGGTGGTTTGATGATGGTCTCCCCACCCTTTGGCCCTATATACCCATATATGGTGGTTTGTTGATGCTCTCACCACCCTTTGGCCCTATATACCCATCTATGGTGGTTTGATGATGGTCTCCCCACCCTTTGGCCCTATATACCCATATATGGTGGTTTGATGATGCTCTCCCCACCCTTTGGCCCTATATACCCATATATGGTGGTTTGATGATGGTCTCCCCACCCTTTGGCCCTATATACCCATATATGGTGGTTTGATGATGGTCTCCCCACCCTTTGGCCCTATATACCCATATATGGTGGTTTGATGATGCTCTCCCCACCCTTTGGCCCTATATACCCATATATGGTGGTTTGATGATGCTCTCCCCACCCTTTGGCCCTATATACCCATATATGGTGGTTTGATGATGCTCTCCCCACCCTTTGGCCCTATATACCCATATATGGTGGTTTGATGATGCTCTCCCCACCCTTTGGCCCTATATACCCATATATGGTGGTTTGATGATGCTCTCCCCACCCTTTGGCCCTATATACCCATATATGGTGGTTTGATGATGCTCTCCCCACCCTTTGGCCCTATATACCCATATATGGTGGTTTGATGATGCTCTCCCCACCCTTTGGCCCTATATACCCATATATGGTGGTTTGATGATGCTCTCCCCACCCTTTGGCCCTATATACCCATATATGGTGGTTTGATGATGCTCTCCCCACCCTTTGGCCCTATATACCCATATATGGTGGTTTGATGATGCTCTCCCCACCCTTTGGCCCTATATACCCATATATGGTGGTTTGATGATGCTCTCCCCACCCTTTGGCCCTATATACCCATATATGGTGGTTTGATGATGCTCTCCCCACCCTTTGGCCCTATATACCCATATATGGTGGTTTGATGATGCTCTCCCACCCTTTGGCCCTATATACCCATATATGGTGGTTTGATGATGCTCTCCCCACCCTTTGGCCCTATATACCCATATATGGTGGTTTGATGATGCTCTCCGCACCCTTTGGCCCTATATACCCATATATGGTGGTTTGATGATGCTCTCCCACCCTTTGGCCCTATATACCCATATATGGTGGTTTGATGATGCTCTCCCCACCCTTTGGCCCTATATACCCATATATGGTGGTTTGATGATGCTCTCCCCACCCTTTGGCCCTATATACCCATATATGGTGGTTTGATGATGCTCTCCCCACCCTTTGGCCCTATATAAACATATATGGTGGTTTGATGATGCTCTCCCCACCCTTTGGCCCTATATACCCATATATGGTGGTTTGATGATGCTCTCCCCACCCTTTGGCCCTATATACCCATATATGGTGGTTTGATGATGCTCTCCCCACCCTTTGGCCCTATATACCCATATATGGTGGTTTGATGATGCTCTCCCCACCCTTTCGCCCTATATACCCATATATGGTGGTTTGATGATGCTCTCCCCACCCTTTGGCCCTATATACCCATATATGGTGGTTTGATGATGCTCTCCCCACCCTTTGGCCCTATATACCCATATATGGTGGTTTGATGATGCTCTCCCCACCCTTTGGCCCTATATACCCATATATGGTGGTTTGATGATGCTCTCCCCACCCTTTGGCCCTATATACCCATATATGGTGGTTTGATGATGCTCTCCCCACCCTTTGGCCCTATATGCCCATATATGGTGGTTTGATGATGCTCTCCCCACCCTTTGGCCCTATATACCCATATATGGTGGTTTGATGATGCTCTCCCCACCCTTTGGCCCTATATACCCATATATGGTGGTTTGATGATGCTCTCCCCACCCTTTGGCCCTATATACCCATATATGGTGGTTTGATGATGCTCTCCCCACCCTTTGGCCCTATATACCCATATATGGTGGTTTGATGATGCTCTCCCCACCCTTTGGCCCTATATACCCATATATGGTGGTTTGATGATGCTCTCCCCACCCTTAGGCCATATATACCCATATATGGTGGTTTGATGATGCTCTCCCCACCCTTTGGCCCTATATACCCATATATGGTGGTTTGATGATGCTCTCCCCACCCTTTGGCCCTATATAGCCATATATGGTGGTTTGATGATGCTCTCCCCACCCTTTGGCAATATATATACCCATATATGGTGGTTTGATGATGCTCTCCCCACCCTTTGGCCCTATATACCCATATATGGTGGTTTGATGATGCTCTCCCCACCCTTTGGCCCTATAAACCCATATATGGTGGTTTCGTCATGCTCTCCCCACCCTTTGACCTTATATACCCATATATGGTGGTTTGATGATGCTCTCCCCACCCTTTGGCCCTATATACCCATATATGGTGGTTTGATGATGCTCTCCCCACCCTTTGGCCCTATATACCCATATATGGTGGTTTGATGATGCTCTCCCCACCCTTTGGCCCTATATACCCATATATGGTGGTTTGATGATGCTCTCCCCACCCTTTGGCCCTATATACCCATATATGGTGGTTTGATGATGCTCTCCCCACCCTTTGGCCCTATATACCCATATATGATGGTTTGATGATGCTCTCCCCACCCTTTGGCCCTATATACCCATCTATGGTGGTTTGGTGACGCTCTCCCCACCCTTTGGCCCTATATACCCATATATGGTGGTTTGATGATGCTCTCCCCACCCTTTGGCCCTATATACCCATATATGGTGGTTTGATGATGCTCTCCCCACCCTTTGGCCCTATATACCCATATATGGTGGTTTGATGATGCTCTCCCCACCCTTTGGCCCTATATACCCATATATGGTGGTTTGATGATGCTCTCCCCACCCTTTGGCCCTATATACCCATATATGGTGGTTTGATGATGCTCTCCCCACCCTTTGGCCCTATATACCCATATATGGTGGTTTGATGATGCTCTCCCCACCCTTTGGCCCTATATACCCATATATGGTGGTTTGATGATGCTCTCCCCACCCTTTGGCCCTATATACCCATATATGGTGGTTTGATGATGCTCTCCCCACCCTTTGGCCCTATATACCCATATATGGTGGTTTGATGATGCTCTCCCCACCCTTTGGCCCTATATACCCATATATGGTGGTTTGATGATGCTCTCCCCACCCTTTGGCCCTATATACCCATATATGGTGGTTTGATGATGCTCTCCCCACCCTTTGGCCCTATATACCCATATATGGTGGTTTGATGATGCTCTCCCCACCCTTTGGCCCTATATACCCATATATGGTGGTTTGATGATGCTCTCACCACCCTTTGGCCCTATATACCCATATATGGTGGTTTGATGATGCTCTCCCCACCCTTTGGCCCTATATACCCATATATGGTGGTTTGATGATGCTCTCCCCACCCTTTGGCCCTATATACCCATATATGGTGGTTTGATGATGCTCTCCCCACCCTTTGGCCCTATATACCCATATATGGTGGTTTGATGATGCTCTCACCACCCTTTGGCCCTATATACCCATATATGGTGGTTTGATGATGCTCTCCCCACCCTTTGGCCCTATATACCCATATATGGTGGTTTGATGATGCTCTCCCCACCCTTTGGCCCTATATACCCATATATGGTGGTTTGATGATGCTCTCCCCACCCTTTGGCCCTATATACCCATATATGGTGGTTTGATGATGCTCTCCCCACCCTTTGGCCCTATATACCCATATATGGTGGTTTGATGATGTTCTCCCCACCCTTTGGCCCTATATACCCATATATGGTGGTTTGATGATGCTCTCCCCACCCTTTGGCCCTTTATACCCATATATGGTGGTTTGATGATGCTCTCCCCACCCTTTGGCCCTATATACCCATATATGGTGGTTTGATGATGCTCTCCCCACCCTTTGGCCCTATATACCCATATATGGTGGTTTGATGATGCTCTCCCCACCCTTTGGCCCTATATATACCCATATATGGTGGTTTGATGATGCTCTCCCCACCCTTTGGCCCTATATACCCATATATGGTGGTTTGATGATGCTCTCACCACCCTTTGGCCCTATATACCCATATATGGTGGTTTGATGATGCTCTCCCCACCCTTTTGCCCTTTATACCCATATATGATGGTTCGATGATGTTCTCACGATTCTTTGGCCCTATATACCCATATATGGTGGTTTGATGATGCTCTCCTCACCCTTTGGCCCTATATACCCATATATGGTGGTTTGATGATGCTCTCCCCACCCTTTGGCCCTATATACCCATATATGGCGGTTTGATGATGCTCTCCCCACCCTTTTGCCTTATATAACCCTATATGATGGTTTGATTATGCTATCCCCCCTTTGGCCATACTTACCCATATATGGTGGTTTGAAGATGCTCTCCCCACACTTTGGCCCTTTATACCCATATATGGTGGTTTGATGATGCTCTCCACACACCTTGGCCCTGCATACCATATATGGTGCTTTGATGATGCTCTCCACACACCTTGGCCCTACATAGCCATATATGTTGCTTTGATGATGCTATCCCCACCCTTTGGCCCTACATGCCCATATATGTTGCTTTGATGATGCTCTCCCCGCCCTTTGGTCCTATATACCCATATATGGTGCTTTGATGATGCTCTCCCCACTCTTTTCTCCTATATCTCCATATATGGTGGTTTCATGATGCGCTCTACACACCCTGGCCCTATATACCCATATATGGCGCTTTGATGATGCTCTCCACACACCTTGGCCCTACATACCCATATATGTTGCTTTGATGATGCTCTCCCCACCACTTGCCCCACTGTTCTCCTAGCTCAACCTGTTTCATAGGGCAGCTGTTGTGGTAAATTGAATGGAGATCTCCATATAAGTTGCACCGAGCTTTTAAAAAGAAGGTGAGATGTATGTCAAATATATAAATATAATAAATACTGTACATACAGTATCTCAATATAAGCTTGTACAAAAGACTAAATAAAACAGTGCTAAATAACACAGTTATATAGTAAAATTAAATATAAAGAAGACTAATGAGAACAGGTAGAACGACCAGCCTTAGAACTGTGCGAAACAAGCACCAGAAATCTCTCTCTGGGTTAGTCAGAAGTAAAGTTTTATTGGAAGCATTTGCAAAGGCTGGTGGGCTTCATTGCAAATAAGAAGCCACACCCACACACACACACGCCGGCCTAATTATATACATTCCCGATCGCAAGTCCCTCCCCTTTTCCCCATTGGCTAAGGTACTCAGGGTGTACAGTCTTTCCGGCCACTCTATGATTTCTTCCTGGTCCCTCCCACCTCATCTATGGTAATTGCTCAAGGTTTCAGCTAATTGCATTATACTGATAGATTGCTCCAAATTAATTTGCATTTACATTGTCTCACACAAGGAGACAACTTCCTCTCCATCTGCCACTATTTGATAACCATAACACTTAACACTACTTCTCTCGCACAGCTGCACTCTTAGCATGCTCAAGCTACTATTTCTTTGTCAATAACAACATATTTTATCCATCTCTCACAATCCACCCTTTTTCTTTTTCTTTTATTATTGACACTGTCAAGCTCTTGTAGCATTATTGCAACTTCTTGTCGCCTTTGGCTTCTAACTTTTCTAAGTGTGTGATGAGGTACCAATCCTTCCAACTGGGAAAGCGTATTTTCACATTCCCTTTCTCTGGGGTTCTCTGCTAAATCCTCTAAGAGGAACCTACTCTCACTGTAAGGTGGTGGTTTCAGAGGCATTTGTTTGGATATAGCTGTTTCAATCAGCCTCTGGACTAAGCCCCTAACGCAGGGAATTATACAGCATCCCAAAGCAGTTAACATCCCTATCACTACTATCAGGGAAGCTAGTATTGATACCACCATATCTTTCCACTTCCCAAACCAAGATTCTGGCCATCCTGTCAGGGAAGTTTCTATCCCTGAATTCTCAGCTAATTCCTCTGCCTAAGTGGTTAGCCCCTATAAGGCTTTAGTTATTGTTCCATCAGGAGTGGTTGCTGGTTGTAATAAATGTAGTTTATCCAGTCCAAATTCTTATTTATGGTTACCCACCAAAACAAGAATGATTCAAACTCTGCAGCTATTTGATTCCTAGCCTTGAACTCATCAGGAACTCCCCTGGGTACCCCTATAGCATCACCAAAAGATTTTGCTAAGCATGCCCTTTTAGCTATTGCTTCTTTTTCAAATGCCAGGGTGAATGGAATAGCCAATCCTGTCCAGAAGGGAGGAAGTGTGGATCTCAAGGTCTTCCCCCCACAATACCACCATAAATCAGCCCTGGGAATTTTCAGGTTAGAGTAATTCCCATGTCCATCAATTATAGTGCAGGATTCTAATTCTCCTACAGCTGTGGTGATTCCTACACCTTGCCTGGTAAGGCATGCCGTGTGGTTACCATACGCTGCAGAGAATGAGGGTGGTATTTTCCTCTTAAATTCTTTTTCCATCCCAAGGGAAAGGGGACAGCTTGGGCTACAGGTTTACCAGAGACACATGCATAGCAGTTGCTCTTGTTTAAGTTCTTTTACTGTATATTTGACCCATTCTATCCAGACATTTGTATCTCCATACCCTGTCTCTATTTCAATAGTTTGTTGCAGATCAATTACCTCAATTATTTTTACTCCTACTGGATCACTAGTTAATCTTACCTTAGATCTTGGGTTTGGTTGTCTGACTGTCTGCCTCTGTTCTATGATTAGCTGGAAACAACCACCTTGCACTATGTTGCCCTGTGTAATGACTACCACAATTAGTTATACACTTATAATCACAAAACACACACATTCACACACATTGGTCCTTTCCACACGATCTGTTTCCTCTTTCACTTCTTCCCCACAAAAGAACTGACGTTCCACACAGCAAACCACAATCAACCCAATAATGACTAATAGAACAAACCCCCCATCCCCAAGACACCATACTCCAGCGTGACTTTTATTTTCTCTAGATTTCAGGTCCATCGGGTCCTCTTAAGGTTTGGATTGTCCACTCAGGTTTTGGCTCTTCCACTGGGCCCTTGACTCTGGTGTAGTGGGTCCACCCTTTTTCTCTTGTCCTTACAGATGTCTCAGTGGTGAGGAGCACTTGGAACGGGCCTTCCCACTCTGGTTGCAGTTTAGACTCTTTCCAGGACTTGATCAGGACCCACTCTCCTGGTTGGATATTGTGGACTACAAATTCTAAGGGTGGTGTTTGTGCTAGAAGACCTCTATTTCTGAGAAAAGATAAAGAAGACGACAACCCCAGTATATATTCCAACACAGCCATACTTCCTAAGCATTAGATCATTCCTTGTTCATCCCAAATTTTTCCAAACCACTCCAAATGCATACTTCGAGTCTGTATAAATAGTACCCTCCTCCTCCTCCTCCTCCTCCTTCTTCTTTATAATCGCAAGGCTTGATTTAAAGCATACAATTCACAGGTTTGAGCATACCACATAGTCGCCCTGCCTCCTCCAAATTTTGAGCTTCCCCATTAACAATTGCATATAAACAATCATGTTCAAGATCTTGGTTCTCTGTTTCTGCTTTCCACAGGAAGGTGGCTGGACTGAGGCAGGAATCAGTAGTTAAAACTAAATCATTTTTTTCCATCAGAATTGCCTCATATTTTAGAAACCTTGAATCTGTAAGCCACCTGACTGCCCTTTGAGTTAGAATTGTTCTGACTTGGTGGGGGTGCTTACCACCAATGCTCCTCCAAAATTTTACTTTCTGCTTTCCTGCACAAAAATAGCAGTGGCTGCAACTTGCCTGCACACAAACTGGCCATCCTCTGATTGCTGGGTCTAATAGTTTAGACAAATAGGCCCCTGGTTGTCACTTACCTCCCCAATTTTGAGTTAAGACTCCTAAAGCTGTTCCTCTGCTCACCGTTGCAAACAGATGGAAGGGCTTGTTTAGGAACGGTAAAGCCAACACGAGGGCAGTAATCAAACTTTTTTTTTTTTAATTATGCACCAATTCTTCCTCATGAGGTCTCACCTTTAAATTTTTCAAGGGTTCTTGGTGGGACCTTAAGTTAAAAAAAACTTCCTGACTCCCTTATTCACCATCCCCAAATGTCATCAATGGAATGATTCTCTCTTCCCTCTGTAATTTAGGGCAATGCTGCATAAAATGCCCTGGCTCCCCACAATGGAAACATTTTGCTGGGGGTTGAATGGGACCTATTCAATTTCCCCATCTCATGTCTCTTCCATTACTCCTCATTCCCATCTTTCTGCCTCTATTCTCCCAACCTGTGAGACTAGGCTGCAGCTGGCATAACCTAAAGATGAAGCAGGCAGGTAAGCAGAGAGGACAAAAGCCAGGAAACTTATCTATGAGATCCCCTCAGGGAGGTAGATAAGAAGGAAGCAAACAAAGGACCTGAACCAAAAAAAAAAGGAAGTTGGGCCTGAGCACATGGAAACCCTCACCCTAATCCCATCAACTTGTAAATCAACCCAGCAAGGACTTTTGGGGTCCCAAAGCCCACCCACTCTGAGTCATCTGAGTCACCCTTGGATCCTCTATGAGATTCTTCATTTCCTTTTTTTTTTTAAATTCCTTACTTCTGCAGCACTTAAAGGGGCATTTACATATCCAATTTGCCCCTGTCCCATAGGTACTTCTCTTAAGGGACACATTTTATTCTTCTCAATGTTCTTACTTCCAGACCCCAGGAGGAAATTAATTAAATCTGTCTGGCATTGTCTTAACTCTTATTGCAATCTTGGATACAAAGAGGCCATTGCTGTTTCAGGTCTATCCACACTCTGCCCCTGTTCCATAGGTACTTCTCTTAAGGGCCTTATAAGGGGAAGAAGTCCAGCCTCATAATTTTCCTAAAGAGCCCCCTGGATCAATCTTAAATTCAGGGTTTTTCTGGATCCTCTTAACACATTTTCCTTACTCCAGCCTCCTTCCACAGTGCTTTACCACAAACTACAGTTTGCTAGGCACACAGGTTGGTTACTGTGGACTGCTTTACCACAAACTACTAGGCACGCTCCCACAGTGCTTTACCAGAGTTTGCTAGGCATTTCCCGGACCTGAAATCGCACCCTCTGTAGACCTTCTTCATGTTGCCCTCCTGTCTGAGCAACTCCAACAGATGTTGGATTCACCATTAGTGAGTTTAAGGGGCCCACTTTTACGGTTGCCTTTCACTGTTAGTCTCCCAGCACGTGCTGGCTACTTTTAAAGACCAACCATTCCACTTCTACAGAGACTTACACACACACCACTTCGCTTTCGCGCTCTCTTTGCACTTTACCAGGATCTTCACCATCCCTAGGTGCATCTCACCATTCAGGTCCCTTCCCACAGGACTATCCAGCCCCCCAACCGCCCAGGAGATACTTTCCTTTGCCGTTCGCAATTTCTCACCTGGGTTTGTGCACAAAGTTACCCGGTTGATTTCTCCAAGGCTCTCTTTTCCGAGGCTCACTTTACTTCTTCACCAACCTCTATTTAGAATCCTGGGATTCTTCACGGGTACCGGACCTGGAGCAAATCCTGTTGAAGGACTGCTAAACTCAGCAGAGCGTGCCTTCCTTCTCTGGGGTGCTCCCAGGCTACCCGGAGACCGCTGGGATCCCGGACGAGCCCCCAATTCTGCGAAACAAGCACCACAAATCTCTCTCTGGGTTAGTCAGAAGTAAAGTTTTATTGGAAGCATTTGCAAAGGCTGGTGTGGCTTCTTATTTGCAACGAAGCCCACCAGCCTTTGCAAATGCTTCCAATAAAACTGACTAACCCAGAGAGAGATTTGTGGTGCTTGTTTCGCACAGAACTGGCAATGGATATCAAAGTGGTGGCTAGCTTTTGCATTTTAAGATCAACCATCAACAGTAAAGGAACAAGCAGTCAAGAAATATGCCACAAATTAGCACTTGGTAGAACAGCCATTGAGGCCTTGGAAAAGATATTCAAATGTCGTGATATATCTCTACCTACAAAGATCATTGTGCAGGCTATGGTATTCCTTGTGCCACTCTATGGAAGCGAAAGTTGGACTTTGAATAAGCAGGATAGGAAGAGCACTGACATCTTTGAACTTTGGTGTTGGAGAAAACTCCTGAGGATATCGTGGATGGCTGAGAAAACATACCAGTGGATGAACAAATCAACCCAAGGCACCAATGACCAGGCTCAAATTATCCTACGTTGGACACATTATGCAAAGACTCAGCTCTCCGCAAAAGACACTAATGGTGAGAAAGGTGGAAGGAAAGAGAAGGAGAAGACCAGCAGCAAGGTGGACAGACTCAGTTACAGGGGCAACGAATGCACAGTTGGGAGACCTGAAAGACCAGGTTAGGGGTAGACTGTCATGGAGCTAGGAGTCAAAAATGACTGAATGGCACATAATCATCAATCAAATAACATAGTGGCTAAGCAACTCTGGAAAGGTGACCAACAGCTATGAACAATGCCTAAGTAAATGTGACAAATGGAATAGATTAACGTAAACATTTAGGATTTAATGCAATCATTTCTTGCCAATAGGTGATACTGCGTTTACACGTAATCTACTGCCAAACCTTGCCCTTCTGGGAAAAACGAGTTTACTTGTGTTATGTAATGTACTACTTGCATTTCCCCCCCTATTTTGCTTGAAACCTTCATCACCGTTGGCACCCACCTGAAAGAAAGCAGGGCTAATTCTTAGCTCCCCCTTCGTTTCGAAGGGTGTTTTACACGTTGCACAACGGCCACACTTTTTGCACCCCGATTCAAACGGGACACGGAAGCAGGACACGAAGGGCAGCCCTTAAGGTACACGGGCTCCATGGACTGGATTAACGCTTTATATTAAGCCGGAAGCAAACCAGGTTATGGTTTAAGGCAGTGTGTCTCAACCTCAGCAGCTTTAAGATGGGTGGACTTCCTTCCTTAAAACGGGCGCCCTTCTCCTCGCCTTCCGCAGGTGCGGCATGGCATCATGACGGGACGGGAAAAGGCGCGAAGCTCAAGGGCGAACCGTGTACACGTGCGGACAGACCCGAGTCAGACTCCCTCTGAGGGACCGTCCCTCTCCCGCCTCGAGGCTGAGAATCGAAACCAGAAACCCGCTCGTTTGCCGCGCATGCGCGCTCCTGCCCCAGCCCCCACCGCGCATCACCTCACGCCCGTCCCGCCTCCCCCGCCGCTCGCCCACCGAACCACCCTATCCCGTCCAACGAGAGGGAGCAACGAGGGGCCCCCTCGTGACGTCAATCCCCCAACTCCGCCCCTCTTTTGCTCTGGAGCGGGGAGATCACGAACCCAAACAGACGCGCGAGCGCGTCTCGGGCTGCTGGCGCGACGTCACTCCCCGGCCTGACCATCCTCCCTGCGCGACGGCGAGGGGAGCCAATCGACGGAGAGAGCGAGAGTCCTGCTCACAGTGACCTCACAGCATCTCTCCGCACGTCCCGCCCTTCCCTCTCGGGGATGTCGGCCAATCCAGGCCCTCGGGCCCGCGTGACGTCAAGGCCCCGCCCCACGGTCCCGGAGGGTGGGCAACGCGAAAGGCAGCGGAGCCCTCCTCTGCCGCCCTTCCTCCCGCCCGCCCGCCTGATCGCGCTCGGGGGCCGCCGGCGGGGCGCGTCGGACGCGGCGCCCTTCACCCTCCCCGCCGCCCTCGCGCCTGCCCGGCCGCAGGCAGCATGGAGAGCGCCGCGCTCGGAGCCGAGTTCAACATCCTCCTGGCGACGGACTCCTACAAGGTTGGGGGGGGTCGGAGGCGGGCAGCGGGAGGGTCCCTCGCCGGCCTGGCGCCCCTCCGCGCGGGCACCCGCCGGGCGCAGGCGCTGCCCTCCGCGGCGCCCAGCTGCGCCCTGCGCTCGCCCGCCGGCCGGCCGGCCGCTCCCGGCGCGGGCTGAGCTGGGGGCGCTGGGGGCGCCGGGGGCGCCGTGTGTGACGGCCCGCAGGCCGGGCCTCCCTCGCCGGGCGGAGGGGCTGCGGGGTCGCTCGGCGCGAGGGGCCCCTCGGGAGCGGCGCGCCGCGCTTGGCCGCTGCGGGCGCGCGGCCCCCCCCGGCCCGACCCGACCTGGGGAGCCGCGCAGGTGGCATGGCGCGCCGGGGAGACGGACCGGGCGGCGGGGAGGCGCGTCTTCGGCCCCGCCGGGCGAGCGCCCGGCCCGTCTCCCGCTCCGCCCGGGGCTCGGCCGGGCGCGAAGAGGGAAGCCCGGCGCTGCGCCGGGCACGTGCTTGACCTCCGCGGGGCGCGGGCGCGGATGGGAGACCCAGAGCCGCCGCCCGCCCCGGCGCAGAAGTTTCCAGGGGCAGGAAAGTAGGCAGGGAGGAGGAGGCGAGGAGTCGAGCAAGACAGAAAGCGAAATTCGGGCAGGCAGGAGCTGCTTCAGCCGAGCAGCTCGCTCGTTCACGTGCCTGGCATCCCCCTTTCCAGGGAAATCGAAACCCAAATCCTCGCAGCGAGGGAGTGACCCGACCCACCTCCGCATCGCTGGGTTGGCGCAAAGCGAGTTAGCCTCGATTGTCGGGGAGCGCGGGGGGCTGCTTTCAGCTGGCTGCGAAGAGAAGGGGCGATCGGTGTTTCTGAGCAAGGAGGCTTCTTTCTTTGCAAGCGGGGTTTCTGATGCGCAAACTGCAGGCTTGAAGTAACTTTGCTTCTTGCTCTCGGTCC
This sequence comes from Python bivittatus, assembly GCF_059951505.1. Lineage (NCBI taxonomy): Eukaryota > Metazoa > Chordata > Lepidosauria > Squamata > Pythonidae > Python > Python bivittatus. Next base: position 9,277,603 of record NW_028277037.1, on the reverse strand, counting down.
GGATAATCGTCTCCACTGACTTGTGGAAAGAATTTTACAGCTGCAAAGCCTTATAAGCTGCTAGTATTTCCTAGTTACAGGTGTTACTTAGACCACAAAATCAAACCGTTTGGGCTTTTAAAAACATAACTATGTGTATCACTGTAGAAGACCTAAATAGAAAAAAAGTGAAATTGATTTTTAATATTGACGGGGGATTTTTTTGATTGTAAGGGTTTTTGGTTGAATTCCCTTATGGTCCCTTATGGGCTGTATTTGAGTATTTAATTGTTGCATTATAATTACTGTAATAGTTTATATACTGGACTCCCAACATTTTTATTCCGTTATATAATTATTCACGTGGGAACTGCTGATGCAGAAACCATTTCATATATCCACAGGATAATCTATCAAGTCATAGAGTCCCTGAAGCTATGAGTTATACAACATGTAAATCTATAGCTTGACTGCTTCAAAGGAAGCTGGAAGGCGTAGTTTGACTGAGATTGGGGCTGGTATTTAAATTGTAATGCAGCCTTTCTCAACACTCAGATGTGTTGTGCCAAGCTATAACCTGCATAATCTCTAAGCACCATGGAGATGATGGGAGTTGTGGTCGCAACACATCCAAAGGGTTAGGGTTTGGGATAGCAGTTCACCTACAATGGTAATTAAAGCTGGATCTAGTTTATGCAGAATCTAGACCAGCGTTTCTCAACCCTGGCAGCTTTAAGATGTCTGGACTTCAACTCCCAGAATTCCCCAGCCAGCCATGCCGGCTGGGGAATTCTGAGAGTTGAAGTCCAGACATCTTAAAATTGCCATGGTTGAGAAACACTGATCTAGGGAGAGGTGAACCCTTTTAAGGCTTATTTCAAAAGGGAACAGTAGAACACACACATTATATCCTATTTAAATGAACAAAATGCACAGTCCCATATATATATTCAGAAGCAAACTTCACTCTGGGACTTTGTTACAAGCTGGAAGGGATGGTAATTTAAACCTTACTTGCAATCCTCTTTTGGAACAGTAAGAGAGACTTGGCATAGGCTTCCTCCAGTCAGGCACAGCCATCTAGTCTGTCCAGCTAGGGAGCACATCCATCAAGGACATTGCTGTTTAGCCCAGCTCTGGAGGAGGGGGGAGTGGATCTTCCTCCCCAAAACCCAGATGTACAGGAACCTTCTGAACCATTGGAAAGTACAAGGTATAGCTGGGCAGGGGAATTAATGGGAAAAATACTCTTTGCCTGCCTGCCTGCCTGCCTGCCTACTTGCTGTATTTATATATTGCCATAATCAACATAGACTCCCAGAGATTTTATCATAGGAATATAAAATAATATTAATAACCAAACAGTATTGTTCAAAAAAGACACAGATGATAATCCTTTCTTAATCCCCAAATATTCTCTAGAATAGTTCCATTTTTACAAACTTCCAGTAGGCCACTAACAAAGCAGTTCGCTGGCCTTGAGAGGGAGGTTATTCTATGGCAGAGGGACTGTAACAGTAAAACATTGTCTGTGGACTCTCACCTTCCCCTCTTAGAGGACTGCTGATAGATTTTGCTGGGGTGCACATATCAGATGGGTCATTTCTACACAGAGAAGCCAGTCTTGCAGATACCAAGAACACCCTCTGGAATCCATCTATTGGTATTTAAATAAATAAAGCCAAAACTCCAGATATTAGAAAGAGTTTATTGGGAAAAGAAAAATACAGGAAATTTAAGGGAAGATGACAATCGCACGTACTAAATTCCAAATCAAATCAGTTGGTCAGCCTAATTAAGCTAGTTGTATATTACATCCATAATCCAAGGTCTTGGACTTTGGAACGTGTTCAGAATTCATGGCAGGCAAGCTTAATAGAAAATATCTGGGTCTTCTAATTGGATGTTGTTTGGCAGGACCTCCTTGCTTCTTTCTGCTTTATCTTGTTCCTTCTTTACCCTTTTGAGCACTTTCTCAATTTTACAAAATGCAGGGGGTAAGTGAAATAAATGAAAGATCTATATTCTTTATGAATATAGATGCTCCCTTTATTCTTTATGAATATAGATCCCTTTGGAGAAAGAGACTGTCGCTTTACTTTAGCCAGTCAGGCAAAATGGCCCACCTCAGATGTCATGGATCTGGTGAAGAAATTCAGAACTTACCTGGCAGTTAGAATTATCTTCCTAATTATTGTTTTGCACTGCCTTGCTTTTGCCAGTTATGCAATTTTATGAAAACAGTTGCATAGGAGAGGGTTTGGGGAAATGAAAAATGAATCCTGTTCAGGCTTCTCAGCCTAAGGTGAATTATCAGACGTTTTGGGGATACTGTAGCAGAAAAAAAGTGGGTCAGGGAATTGTCACAAACTTAACTTCAAGCCAGTGAGTCAGAAGGTACGGCTGTAAGTGCTTAACTTTGGACTGGATTTTTCTGGTAAGAAATCTTATGATATCCCGAGCAAAGTGTGATACTCTTATATTTTAAAATTAAAATCAGCATAGGAAGCTGTCTGATGTTGGCACAGTACAGTGCAGTGTTTCTCAACCTTAGCAACTTGTAAGACGTTTGGACTTCAACTTCCAGAATTCCCCAGCCATCTGGAAGTTGAAGTCCAAATGTCTTACAAGTTGCTAAGGTTGAGAAACACTGATAGGCATCCACCTTTCCTAAATTTGTGCCCTCTGAATGTTTGGGCTACAATAACCAGTCTTATCCGAATCATGATAGCTGGGGATGATGGAAATCAAATACATTTGAAGGGTATCATCTAGAAGACAGCTAGATAGAAAGGGCCTTTCATTTTTTTAATGGAAAGCACATGTTTTACCACTAAACTACAGTTTGGTGCAGATAGAGATTGCTGCTGTTCTTTGTGTGCACATATAGTTATCTGTATGTTGTGAAGATTTTTCTTGGTATATAGACAAAGTTGTCACAACTTCTGACCTGAAAATGTGAATAGCGTTGTGCCATTAAATCCCCTGTTCTTATCCAAGTAACTAATGCTGAGCAGTCTCCTTCAAAGGGTTTTATTACTAGCTTTGAGTAAACAGAAATAACCCCCTTTTTTCACATGCTGGAATTAAAGCATAGACTATTATCATTCTAGCAGAGTAGTAAATATGTGCTTTTTACAGAATGGATTAGTAAGGAAAAGTGATCTGTTTTCCCACTATTCATTTTTTATTCAATTTGTATAGCCGCCCATCTCAAACCAGTGACTCTGGGCAGCGAACCATCATAAAAGCAATTAAACAGTTAAAACACAATACAAAAAAGAAAATGAATACAAATAGCAGTCAAGAGTTATTATAATCCATCGGTGTCAAATAACTACCCCACATACTTACCTGCATTGGGTGCATGAGTTATTAAAGGCAAGGTTGCTCTTCCCAATAAATAAAGCTTTCTCTGCTGGGTGATGTAGTAATTTACTTTGCAGTATTTTACCTTGGCTGGCTTCTGAAGAAAGTGCTAGCAAACTCATAGTATTTCATAGTTTATAGTACTAAACTTTGCTTTTAGCCCTACCATGGATCCTATTTATAACCAAATAGCCACACTTCTTTCAAAATAGTCACCATCTGCTGTCTGGACAGGTGGTTATGAAAGAGGCATTGAAAGGAAACAGCAATTTGGCATATTGTGCCCAATATGTTAGAGTTATTTGAGGAATTTTATATCTTGCTTTTGATACAAACTGACCTGATTTGTACTTCACAACTAATGTACAGACTGGAATTTAGTCAGACTTTAGTGTTACAACTGTAGGTTACATCAGAAACAAAAATAGTTACCATAGGTTACAACATGACACAAAATATTCATAATACCATTCACCCTTTTATGGAGAGTTGAAAGGAAATCATTTTTCCACATATCCAACCAGTTAACATTTTCCTTAAAACTAAGCCTAAAAAAAATTAAAAGGGGCCAGCAAAATAAATAATGAGGCATATCTTCCACTAAATCATTCTCACATTTGCAAACTCTGGAGTCCAGGGTTTTTGTTTTTTTTTAATTGCTTTCTAAAAACGTCTAACCCATTTTTTAAAAAATCAAAGAAGAATATCTGAAATAAGCTTCAAATAACATTCACATTCAGACAGTGTGGATCCCTGCATAGACCAATCTTATTTTTGGCAATGGCATTTAAATCAGATTGATTGGAAATGTGGACCAGTCTCTAGCTTTGTTTGGTAGAGAAAAATATATTGACTTAAGAAGTCAAAAACTCCAGGGAAAAACCATAATGCTGAATGAGATGTTAGATTAGATTTTAGAATTAAATGTCTATTTAAAAATATTTTGATTTTTTTAAAGTCCTCAGATAGTTTACATAGTCATAACACATACAATCAAAAGGAATAAAGCAGAATAAAAACAATTTGTTAAAAATGAATATTCGGAGAGCTAACATTTGGGGACAGGCGCTATTAAAAGATACATGTTATGCATCTTTTAAAAACTCACCAGCCAGAGATGCGTAAAACCTATCAGCCTTGGGGCCTGATATGCCATCACAGAGGGGAGGTCATTCCATAGGCAGCTGGCATTTTGCAACCAGATGCAGAGGACAGGATCACACATCCCCACTGAGTATTGTTGAATGTCTGGGGACCAGTGTAATGAGAGATCCTGTTTGGTAACCTGGACCCCAGCTGCTTAAGGCTTTGTATACTAACACTGGCAGCTTGAATCTCAGTACAACACACGGCAACATGTGTTCTTTTGTGGCACCTCAGGTCATAATTTGTGCATTACAGTAAACCAACTTCAAGGTTATAATGCGTGAATCATTGTCATCAGCTGGCCAAACTATCTTTGCCCAATAATAGATAACAGATAATAAGTGCTCCTGAGAGCCAGTTTGGTGTGATGGTTAAGGCACCAGACCAGAAACTGAGAGACTGAGTTCTAGTCCCGCTTTAGGCACAAACCCATCTGGGTGACCTTGGGCCAGTCTTTCTCACTCAGCCCTAGGAGGCAGGCAATGGCAAACCACTTCCAAAATCTTACCAAGAAAATTGCAAGGACTAGTCCAGGCAGTCGCCAGGACTCAAAACTAACTTGAAGGCACCAAAATATATATATATATATATAGTGCTCTTAACCACCAAGATTGCTTAGGGCAGTGATAGATTTGGACCATTTCTAAAATGCTAACCAGTTCCTTCAGGGAAACTGCAAGATCTTAACTAGGTTTTTCTTCTTCTTCAAGGATCAGACAGTTTTCTGTACAAAAAGTTAGCAAAATGAATAAGTTCAGGAGGAATATGTTTAGAAAGACCTTTTTTTTAATCTGTTCAATTGTGTCTGATTCTCAGAGACTGCCTGGACAAGTCCCTGCAGTTTTCTTGGCAAGTTTTTCAGAAGTGGTTTGCCATTGCCTCCCTCCTAGGGCTGAGATAAAAGGACTGGCTCAGGGTCACCCAGCTGGCTTTGTGCCTAGGTGGGACTAGAACTCATGGTCTCCCAGTTTCTAGCTTCATGCCTTAACCACTACACCAAATTGGGTCTCTTAGAAAGTCCCAGTTTGAGGGAAATCATTTTAAAAACTAAATATTTCTGTACATTAAAAAAAAAATCACTGATTTTGACACTGCAAATACTTCTTCAAAAGACAAACTATAGAGTTAGGAAGCAGAATAATATAAAAATATCTCCTTGGAGTGTACAACCTAATTTGAATATGGAATACAAAATGGAATTAAGGATGAACATTAGGAAGGGAGAAAGAGAGGTGGTGCTTTGTAACTCCTCTGGAATCGGTTCAGCCTTTACATTAAGGAATGTCCAAATCTTAAATGCTTCCAATAGTTATTGCAGTACATATTTGACAGGTTATACTAAACAATGCAACCATCCTTTGTTGACCAAGCCACAGATGGTTGTGTTCTCATAACTATATGAAAGAGTTTTATCTTTAGATGATGATAATTACAGCTTGACAGATGGTATTAAATAAGCAAAAAGACCCCCCGAAGCCCCTTGTTCATGTGGAATTATAAAACATTGGGTAATGTAGTCAACAAACTTTGTCATGGAAGAGAGTAATCCATCTTTTCTAGTTTAGATGCTGCCAATTCTGTATTTGGAATAAATGTGTACAGTACTGGCATTTGTATTGTATGTGTTACCTCAGAAGTTTAAGAATTTTTAGACCTAAGAATCTGATCAATTATATTTTCACTATTTTAATTGTGTACCTTATCAAACGTTGTCTTACAGTGTTGGAAATGCAAATACTACTGTATATCAGAAACAGAGAGTGAAACTGACCAGGCTAATTCATTGCTCATGCTGACAGAAATGCAAAAATTAAAAAAAAAAATAAAAGCATAACTGGTGGAAAGGAAATTTTGACTTTTAAAAATCTTTTAATCTACAGCTTTAGTTTTTCAGGTAAGGGAAATAAAATGCTTTTGTCTTGAACATTTCGGAGTACATATTTTAAAATAAGTTGGTAAATTTCCCTTGAGAATGTGTCATCAAATTCTGGGTTAAAAAATGTTTAATTTTTTGGGTGACTAAGTTTAAGCAAAATGTGCCTTAAAGTTGCCAGAATCATTTTCTGAAAAAGTCTTGGACAAAATGTGAACCAAAACCCTTTTTTTTTTTTTTTTACTAAGCTCTTTTTTCTAATACTTCTTTAGGTTTAAATGCAATAGTGTTAGGATTGAGGCAAAACATTCTGTTGACTAGTATAGCAAAGCTGGTGTCATTAATATTTGCGTCCTATTGTAGAAAATGAGATTTCATTGACATCTTTTGTCTCCTCTGCTTATTTTTAGTTCTTACATATAATAATGCTATTCAGTCTTGCCAGAAAGCATATTATGTGGGGGAGAGGTGTAAAAGGTACTTGTTTATTGACAAGGCTAAGCTTTTCAGATTTATAGTGTGCATAAGAAACACATGGCTATATTGGATGATAGTCTGATCATACCATGTTCCACCCAACAAATTATTCCTGAGCAAAACGTACGTTAACCTGTGCTTGAATGAAACTTTTAGTCCAGTGTTTCTCAACCTTGGAAACTTTAAGATATGTGGACTTCAACTCCCAGCCAATTCTGGGAGTTGAAGTCCACACATCTTTAAAGTTGCTAAGGTTGAGAAACACTGGACTAGTTTCTAAAAGCATGCTGGTACTAGTAAATTTAATTGTGAAATTGCAGAGTGAAAATCATGTCTATCATGTTTCACGTTTACTTAGAATCCTGGTCAGTTTCACTTCTCAATTGTGGAAAAGTTTGTTTTGTAGGTTGTGTGCATAAGACACAGTAGCAAATCTATAATGTTTGGAATGAAACAGGAAAGAGGAATGCCTGCTCCCTATATTGCCAGCCACTGAAATGGAGTGATAAATGCTCCTTGCTTCCAAATGTGGACAGACTTGAGCAACCCCAAGTTTGTCAGGCGGAGGATGAAAGTGATCCTTGAAAAAAATGCTTGTAGCACCAGAGGTTTAATTCGGATAACTTTTTTTTCCCCCTTCTTATGGACTGAAATGTTTTCTTACTCGGGGTTATCTTATTGTAGGTGACACATTATAAACAATATCCACCTAATACAAGCAAAGTTTATTCCTACTTTGAATGTCGTGAAAAGAAGACGGAGAACTCCAAATTAAGGAAGGTCAAATATGAGGAAACAGTTTTTTACGGGTTGCAGTACATACTTAATAAATACTTACAAGGTATTTTTTTTTCCTAGATTTTCAAATACCACATTTCCATATTGTCACTGTCATTCCCTGTTGTCATTTCTCTACTGCTTTTTGTGGAGTAAGAATAACTTTTGAAATGTCTTAAGTTGGACTTGTATTAAGGATAAATCATAAAAGAATCCTTGAATTGTCATACGCACTGCAATTATTTTATTCTGAATTAATTGCTTATATAAATATAGGATCTGGGTTCAACTATGTCTTAGCTTTTTAATGTTTTCACTCTTATAATAACAGTTCTTAAAGTTTGAGGAAGAGCGAAGGCTCTTAACCAGATATATTAAATTTTCATACAGACAGCACACACACACTTTCTGTGTTTAAGTTATATCATGCTATACTGTAGTCGGCTTTCAGGGGAACAGTTCATCATGTTCAGCTACTGAAATATTTGAGAAACAGTGAACCAAGCTACTTTTCATGAGGTTCAGTTATATATATTTTGAAGGTAAAATGTTTTATGCAAAAGTGCAAATTCATAATACTTACAGTGTGATATCTTGACATTTATGTTTAAAAATTAGTTTTGATCGTTTCCAAATTCCAGTTTCTATTCAAGTCAAGTTTTGTTGGAACAATGCTTATTTTATTATATTGACTTTAAGACTTAAGTGGTAAAGTGAATTTGTGTAAAGGATGAAGGCTATAAATATCTGATAAATAAAATATTACTGTTATACTTCCTTTTGCTGAAATATAGCATGGGAATGTAGATGCTTGAAGATTCCAATCTCAAGAGGATGTTTTTTCATCAAACCTTAAAAGAAGGCATGTTTGAACTCCATCAAACTGTACTTTTTGTGGCCAATCTCCAGTAATCCGTGTTTCAGCTTGAGTGTGTGGTAGAATCTGTTCCAACTATTTCTGGATCAGGCAGATTACAAAATCAATTTTAATTGAACTTCAGCCCTAGCTATAGAACAGAGATCATTTGCATCACTTTAGTGGATGATCTGTGCCAGGATCAACACTGGGGAAAGTTCCTTATCAGTTCAGTTAGATTTCTCTGTAGCTATTTGACTAGATGCCTGGCTGAGATGGAGCTTGGAGGCACCAAAAATTTCCCTTCATCCCTAGAAAGTTCCAGAAAGTAACACTGAAGGACTCCTGTTCAGCATCTTATCAGTTGTCCATGGTGTATTCTAGGGTTCTTTCATATCTCCTATACAGTACTATTTAACATTTAAACTACACTACCAGTTGAGGTTATTCAGAATCTGGGAATTATCACCCATGATGCTATTAACACCCAATTATTATGTACCCAGTTAAGTTATTTGGATTCTGAATCAGTGATAATTGCATTGATGCAATGAATATGATTCAATACATTGAAGATTGTTCCTAAGTAGTAGAAAGGAAGAGCAGCCTTTCTTGGATATATTGTACTCTCTTAGAAAATGGTGGTGGATGGTTCAGATGTACATCTGAATTCATCTTAAATTTGGATGTCATGCATGCTTCTTCAAACTAAGATAAATGTGCTAAGTGCATTTATTTCTGAAGCTGGCCAACCTGGCCTTAATTACATCTTGTTTGAACTACTGAAAAGCCTTCGAAAAGGGTCTTGTAACCTTAGCTAGATGAAAATACGTCTAGGTCACTATGTGTAGAATCTGACTTGTATGTTACAACAGTTTCATGGATTACAGTTCTGTTTCTGGGCATAGTTAGGATTTTGTGCCAAGGTAACTAAATGGGCATATGTGCTTGCCCAAGTTTGAAGTTTTTCAGCAGGAGATATCTTTATCTGCTCCAATAACTGAAGTGTGCTTGGAAGAGATTCAAAAAAGACTCTTCTTAGGGGTGGTTTCCAAGTTCTAGAAATTCTTGTTTTTTTTCTGACTAACCTGCCCACAGATATTTTTATTTAGCCCTTCAGCCCTATAAGCTAGCTATTATGGTCACTCTAAATCAGTGTTTCTCAGCCTTGGCAACTTGAAGATGGGTGGACTTTAACTCCCAGAATTCCTCAGCCAGCCGTGCTGGCTGGGGAATTTTGGGAGTTGAAGTCCACCCATCTTCAAGTTGTCATGGTTGAGAAACACTGCTCTAAGTGATGTACACAGTTTAATAGTTAAATTGTTTTTGTTAATGTATATTTTACTGTTAGTTGCCTTGAGCATCAATTGGGAATGAATACATCTAAGAAAATGTTCCTCAAATACAAAAACCTGGACAAATAGGAGTTGCTGTCAATTGTTTGTTAAAAAGTGAATGGGGCTTCTTGATTTATCACAGTGGCTTCTCCAAAAGCAGCAGTAGTAGAAGTAATAATATTTTTTTCAAAAAAAACCCGGGCTGAGAGGGTTGAGATATTGCAACGCAGCTGTCTTCTTTCAGATTATCATTTCCACATCAATTTCCATAAAACCAGTGTGCCTGAATCTGAAGAATAGTTTAAGATTGGGGTGTATTCCCACTTGTGAGTAATCATATAATAAATGGAGAGAAATCCACTGGCCATAATCCAGAATAACTGCATGCATTAGCCAGTTTCTTCTAGAACATAATAAGAGAGGTGGTGTAACCACCTTTTAGAGCAGATTCTCATGTCTTAAACTGCATTTCTTTGAGTATATAATACAGTTTAAATTGTTTCATAGGCAAAGTGGTAACCAAAGAGAAAATACAGGTAGCCAAAGAGGTGTATAAGGAACACTTTCAGGATGATGTCTTCAATGAAACGGGATGGAACTATATTCTTGAGGTAAAAGGAAATTGAGTTAATATTTGCATTTAGTAGAACATTGTGTACCTCTGCACTTACATACGCTTGTTGAAAAGGGGGTTGTGCATGAAACTGTCAGAAGTTATCTTTCAGTTTGATAGGGCTATTAGATGCTTATTTTTTAAAATGAAATAGAGTAAAGCAATGTACCTTTCACGTAGCAAATGCAAAGTTAAAGGTCAACTAGAAGGAATTTGCTTCTATGTAGAAAAATTTGGAGAGTTGAATGTGCTTGCCAATTGTTCATATGGAATATGCAATAACACTATCTAAAAGCTTTTTAATGTTTGTTCTGTGAGTAAAGATCTCTTCGTAATTTATATGTGACTTACAAGCATGGAAAGTTAGTTCTGTCTCAAATATTATAGTCCTTAAAATCAGATGTTTTGAATTTTTTCCTGGTATGTCACAACCTATTTATTTCTTCTTATGGAAGCTTGCCTTCCTTGGGGAAATCATTATTTTGTTTCCGAAGTAGCATTCTGTTAATACCCAAGATACGTTGAATCTTGCTAACATGGTTAAAACTATAGCAAAGATTGTAATTGAAAAGATGACATTACTTTAGTCAGTGTTCTTTTAAGCAAGCCAGAGAAATCTGTAGCAGTATCTTTGGATATTTAAAAGCAGATAGATAAAAAGTATATATTTATATTAAAACCTGTTTTTCATCCAATGAAATAGATGGTGGTATTTGACTATTTTCCAAATCATTGCCTGTTTCTCTTTTATATGATAGAAATATGATGGCCATCTTCCTATTGAAATAAAGGCTGTTCCTGAGGGCTTTGTCATTCCAAGAGGAAATGTACTTTTCACTGTTGAAAACACTGATCCAAACTGTTACTGGCTTACAAACTGGATTGAGGTAAATAGTGTTGAATTTTAAATAAATAAATGGGAGCTGTGATGGAAGTGTAAAAAATTAGCCATAGTGTGTTGAAACTGGATTGAATGAAACCCTAACCCTAACCCCACCCTCAGAACTCTAGACCCTGGTCAATGAACAAAGTTGAGTTGAGGAAGATTTGTGACAAGATAAAAAGAAATACTATTTACAGCATGTAGTTATATTATGAAATTGCTTCCTTAGATTTAGTAAGACCAATTAGTTCCAACAGCTTTCTATGATTAAATCAATTCATAGAAGATATAGCCAGTAGGCTTCTCTTGCTGAGGAACAAGTGAGTTCTTTTGTACTCATATCCTGCTTCTGAACTTGCAGTGACATCTAGGTTCCCACTGTAGGAACAGAATTCTGGATAGATAGGCCAAAGTCCAGCCAGCAGAAGTATGATAATCTGTAGATATACGTGATTACCATGTACCATATCTAACTTTCAGTGCTGTGTTGTAGTTCCCGTTCTTCATTACATTTCAGTTTTTATTTTCAGTCTGCTTTAGAGTTGGAATCTTCTCTTTTATTTATGGCGTATGTTATCTTTTACTAGACTATTCTTGTTCAGTCGTGGTATCCAATCACAGTAGCCACAAACTCCAGAGAACAAAAGAAGATATTGGCAAAATACTTGCTGGAAACCTCAGGCAGTTTAGAAGGACTGGAATACAAACTTCATGATTTCGGTTACAGAGGGGTCTCTTCACAAGAGGTAATGCTCATTTCATTCATTCATTCATTCATTCATTCATTCATTCATTCATTCATTCATTCATTTATATTTTTCTTTAAAACATTTGCCTGCCACTTCCCATTGAACATTCTCAAAGGGTTTACAATACAGTACAAACAATTAAGCACTTATTAAAGCAGTTGAATAAAGACATACATGAAAACATTGTATAAAATATACGAAGTGAAACAAATTATAGCACTGGGAATTAAAAGCTACAGGAAAAAGCTAAAACTATCACAGCAGCACTAACACATTGTTTAAAAATCTGGGAGAACAATAATGTGCTGAAAAGACAATAAACCTGGAACCAGGTGGACATCCTTGGGATAGACATTCCAAAGTCAGGGATCTACCACTGAAAGGATCTGTTCTCAAATAGTCATTTGCTGAACCTCAGGTTTTTAGAACAGCCTGTTTAAGGTGATCTTAGGTTATCGGTAGGAATGTAGGAGGGGAGGCATTTTTTCAGATGCTGTGGTATTAAGCTGTGAACACCTTTATACGTTAATGCTAGGGACTGGAAACTCTCTGAGAGCCAGTGAAGAGTATAAAGTTCATATCACCCAGTCGCCGTTAGTCCTCTTGCCATAGTATTTTGTAGGACTGAAGTTTCTGGATCATAAAGCTTATTTTTTAGTAGGAAGCGGTCTGACTATGACAAGGGGATAGATGTGAAATCCCCCACTTTCAGGTCCCTACAGGAAAAAAAAATTCCAGAATATGATTTGCCACCTGTTTTGGACCAATATCAAATTGAGACAGATCCATGCTGTCAAGGCAGCCATGAAGTCTGGAGCAACCCCATTCAAATCAAATCTTGCGAAACAAATATGCAGAAAGTTGGATCATAAACAGGAGTATTTAATGGAAAGTTAATTCTTCATCTGTATTTGATAAACTTTGAATACACAATGTTTCTTTTCTGTATAATACTAAGTTGTAGTAAAAAATGAATGGCACTTGTTATCTTAATGTATATTGCCTTTTACATGTGTATTGTAAAACTGGAGAAAGTGCTACTTAATTAGAGTAGACCCTACCATTCATTAAAGCAGAATGTTCTAGTAATAGTCATTTTGGATGAGCGTGCCTGCAATTCGAAATCATGTTTTCTCAGACTGCAGGAATAGGAGCTTCTGCACATTTGGTGAACTTCAAAGGAACTGATACTGTAGCAGGAATTGCTTTAATTAAGAAATATTATGGAACAAAAGACCCCGTTTCAGGTTATTCTGTTCCAGCTGCTGAACACAGGTAACTGTTTATTTTATTGACACTATTTATATAAGCAGCCTATTCTTCCTGTTATCCTCAGCAGGTGATAACATCAAGCGAATCTTAGGTTGATCTTGAGAAACCTAAGCAACATCAGATTTGGCTGGTACTGGAGTAGGACCATTGGAGAACAGTTTGGAATTTGAACTAACATCTCAGAAAAAGCTATGGCAAACTATTTCTGTATTGCCCCAAATCCAATATGGTAGCTATCAGGCATCACGTCATTGTTGAGGGAGACTAGTTTTTATTCTTCCTATGTTTGCAATCAGGTTTAGATTGGCTGAAGCCGTGGTCTGCTGCAAATATTACTACCACAACTACAGATGGCTATTTTATATACATATAAAGGTTATAAATGTATAAACCATTCATGCAACATGGTTGCAGTTTATTAGCAATTCTGATATCAACCAGTAACTTCTAGTAGTGTTCAGTTTATTTGCAGCTTGATTTGATGAGTTGAGTAACTTGCATATAAATTCATTAAAAAAGTAATGAAAGATTCAAGCGGTAGAATTAATTCATACTGGCATCTACATTTGTTTTTCTAGTTCCTTTTGGGAATCTATCAAGCTACTACAATTAATTTGTAATAAAAAAAATTCTCATTTCAAATGCATCAATACATTTTGTTATGCCCTGTTTTAGGATAATTTTTAGTAAAAAGCAGGCTAAGAATTGTTACAAATAGAGTGTTTCTCCATGGTTTCCTTGATTTAGGGTTCCTATGGTTCAGTGCTTTGGGGGAGGGCATTTGGATTGCTCAATATATGTCAGAGAAATGATGTGGCAATAAAATAATATAAAATTCGTACTTCTTGTTTCAGTTACAGATCATCTTGAGATCATTTTGTGCTTTTGCTTACAAATGTTCAAGCACCTGTGATTGCACTCTAGATAAAAGTTCAGTGCCATTGGTTAATACCATCAGAAGATGGGTCTCTTGTTACTGTTTAGTCAAAATGTATAACTCTTTAAAATTCATTTTTACATGCCCTCTACATGAAAGCATACATGTCTATTAGTTTTCTAATTAGGTTCATTTGGAAATTTTTATAAGTAGAGTCATCTTCATAAGTTCTTTTGGGAAATCCATACTATACTATAGAAATTGATGATTTAAGTATGATTAATCAATCTACAGGGTGAACTGTTTGAGATAGGCGCACAAGTAGTTCTCAACTTATGACCATTCATTTAACGACCATTTGAAGTTATGACGGCACTGAAAAAGTGACTTACGACCAGTCCTCGCACTTATGACAATCACAGTGTCCCCACTGATTTGAGCACTTGGCATGTATTTACGACAGTTGCAATGTCCCGGGTCACATAATCACCATTTGTGACCTTCCCAGGGGACTTCTGACAAAGTCAGTGGGGGAAGCCAGATTCACTTAACCACAGTGGTTTGCTTAACGACTGTGGAAAAAATGGTGGTAAAATCTGGCATAACTCAATTAACGACCGCATCACTTAGCGTTGGAAGTTCTGGTCCCAATTGTGGTTGTAAGTCAAGGACTACCTATAGTGGAAAACTTCCATAAGGCAGTGAAGATTTTTAGCAGTTTCATATGAATGAAAACATTATCTAATGTTGCTTTAAGAAAACATTGCTGTTTGCTACCTAAAGAACTTTGGATTACAAACAAAAGTATAAAAAAAGGAAATAAGTATAATTATATCAGAATGAATTGCTGCATAATACATTGTTGTGAAGGAAAATGCAGTTGGACTAATGTACACCTCAATTTAATAAACATCTCTTGTTCTTCCAGTACTATAACAGCTTGGGGAAAAGACCATGAAAAAGATGCTTTCAAACATATTGTGACCCATTTTTCTTCAGTGCCTGTATCTGTGGTCAGCGACAGTTATGACATTTACAATGCTTGTGAAAAAATATGGGGTGAAGATTTAAGGCATTTAATTGAATCAAGAAGTGCAGAGGCTCCCCTCATTATTCGGCCAGATTCAGGAAATCCTCTTGACACTGTGCTAAAGGTAATGGCTCAGAATTATCCCAAGATTTTGAAATTGCATAGTAAAAATAATTGTTGCTAAATCAGCGTGTGCCACTTAGCTGCTTGAACCAGGCTCCTGGGTTCTTCAGCCCACCCACACATCCCACATAAAAGCTACACAAAATTAACCGAATACAATAGGTAGTGGTTTTGTTTGATTTCTGTCTTCAGGCGCCCGAGGCACTTTCTCCTCCATTTTTTGCCCACAGTTCTGTACATTGGGTTGAGTGAGAGCAATCTAAAAATGACCCAGTGAATTCCCAAAGCCAAGGTGAATTTTAACAGAAATAACACTTTATTTTATGTATGTGCCTCTTTAAAAGTTCATCATTTCATTTTACTGATATGAGGAAGAGCTCGATAAACAATCACAAATGTTTCAGGTACAGCTTGTATTCAGGAATGTAACTCCAACCCGTTTGTTTAAATTGGCACTGATTTCCCATAGACAGGTGCTGCATAACGTAAACACTTCCTGAAAATATATTGACAGATATATTTAATTCTCTGTATATCTATTCTGTCTTTCTAAGAAACGTATATGTCTTTTTAGAAAATCATCTTGAAAAACTAAACTGCGGCAGCCAAACCACAAACGTTAAAATGTAAAAACAAAACCACCTAAAACATCAAAAGCACATTCCCACCTTTATCTAATGCTGAAGACAGTCCTTACAGAAATGCTAGAAGGTGAAAGGACGAAATATATAATTAACATCATCTATGGGGTGACCTCTCCACCACCCCTATCCCCATGTAATATTATCAACTGTACCGGTCTTTTTATCCTAAATAAATAAGAATATCATCATTAGCGTTTAAAAAAATAAGTAAAGAACCCAGTTGTGAAATGTTGGTTGGCTTTTCCGTGTGGCTTCCACTTCTGCCTTAGAATGACTTAAGGCTCTGGTCTTTCTAATTTAATGTTCCTTATCTCTGTGGCAGAGAATTTACTAATTAGTTCTTGATATTCCTGGTGTTAAAAAGACTGATGGAGGGAACCTTGAGGACGAATAACATCTGGAGGCAAATATCTTTTTACACTCAGATCCATTGCACTTGCACATTTTTAGGTGTATCTGTTGTTGCATCTCCTGACAGATGCAGGTTAACATGAGTGGTCCTGAAAGAAGTGCCACAGAGCGAAGCCATATTCTACGTGCAAAGCATGCTTTATCACAACCCAGGGTTTCCTTCAAAGAATAACTTTAATTCAGTGACTCGGTTGGGATTTTTCTTTCTTTAGATCTTTTCAGTATATAACTTCTATTCTGAATTTGTTTGAATTTGCTATTTATTTATTTATTGTTATCCAGCGGGATTGATTGATTGATTGATTGATTGATTGATTGATTGATTGTTATCCACTGGGTTTATTTAATGGATGACTGATTGAATTGCTTAATATTTGTGTTGGGCTTTGTTTCTGTTTTTGTTTTGGTAGGTTTTGGAAATTTTAGGAAAGAAGTTCCCTATTGCAGAAAATGCAAAAGGTTATAAAGTGTTGCCACCTTACCTCAGAATTATTCAAGGAGACGGTGTGGATATCAACACATTGCAAGAGGTGCGGTTTTCTGATTAATCTGTAGATAGGTCCTTCTGTTACCTTTTAACATGAGTATTATTAAATGATTGTACCTTAATTTGTGGCTGTGTTCTCAAACTTGTCTATACAAAATGTATTTTCAAAGTCTGACAAATATTAAGTGGAAAAATATGTCATGTCTTAATAGCACAGCGTTAAAAAAGTTAATTTGCAGAGAGCAGCTGAAACAGCAGCTAACATTGCTCGTTACCTTTTTTCCCCTCCTGCACATTCCTTTTACTGGCAGTTTCCCCTTCTCTTTCAATTTTCACTTATTGCAAGTGCAGTTTTTTTGCAATCCAGGAGACCCCCAGCGGCTGTTGACATCTGACAAGATGCGTGCCATCCCACATTATCTTTCAGTTGGAACAAAAGCTGATGAGATCCCAGCGTGAATTCTTGCAAAATCTTACCACATCCTCTTTGCTCTAAATTACAGGAAGTAGAGTAGAGAGAAGCCAGAAAACTTGCAGACGCTGTTGAATGACCTTGGGGACAAAATGGTGCCACATGATGCCGTGCTGAAGGTCACGGTCTTAGCCTGTGATGCTTTTTGATGACCTTGTTCTATGTGTAACTTGACGTGTACGAAGTATCATTTAACCTTGAACAGACTCTGTTCAAAGGAAAACAGTGGTGTCTTCCTGTTGCTGTCTTTTAGCTGGGAAAAGAAGTTGCTTGCATTTTAAAACTTGTTCCTTGTAGTTTGGACTATGCGTACTAGAAGATAAGTAGCTTAGAATTGTCTTGCACAAACTGGCCTTTCCAGTTTGAATAACAACCACAGTGTGTGGCCGTTGGATATGTCTTGGGCCACCCAGTCAATTCCTTTGTCTTTTTTCAATTTATTTTTAAGCAGACGTACATTTTCTTTTTAAACCTTGGGCACCTACAGAACTTTCAGCCATCCTGCCTTTTTGTTACATAAAATTCTTCTTGGCCCTATGAGGATTCTTCACAGGAAAAAAGGAAAAAGCCACAGCAGCCACAAACTGGGATTTTCCTATTTTTCACCCAGCCAACCTCAAAAGGATTAAAAAGAAAGGCAGGGGCACTCCCAACATTTAGTGATTGATGTTGCCTCCACAGACTTTATTTGTGGTGATGACAAGAACTCTCCTTAAAATTCCGGAGGTGTCCGTGCCTTCCAAAATGCTGGTAGTCCTTGACTTACGACAATTGGGACTGGAATTTCCATTGCTAAGCAATGTGGTCATAAAGTGCAACCACATCACTTAGTGATGGCAATCCCTGCAGTCCTGGTTGCCGTCATTAACTGAATCCCAGGGTCATTAGGCGAGGCAACTTCCTGTCAGCTTCCCACAATCAAAGTTAGTAATGAAGCCAGCAGGAAGTTGCAAGTCCCAGGCCGTCAGGCAGGTAAGCGGCTGCTGATGGGTGGGGGAGGGAGTGACAGGGCGCGCAGGGGTGTGTGGGAGGGTCAGGAAGGATGCACGGTGGTGCGCAAAAGGCACTGCATGGGTTAGGGAGAGTGCGCAGGGGTGTGCAAGAGGCATGGGAGTGTGGGAGAGGTGTGCTGCGTGGATCAGGGAGGGTGTGCAAGAGGCCCCGCACAGGTTAGGGAGAGTGCGCAGGGCTGCGCAAGAGGCACTGGTCAGGGAGGGTGCATGGGAGTGTGCAATTGGTGCCACATGGGTTGGAGAGGTTGTGGAGAGATGTGCAAGAGGTGCTGCATGGGTCAGGGAGGGTGCACGGGGTGCACAAGAGGTGCCACACAGGTTGGGGAGGATGCTCAGGTGCGGGTTGGGGAGGGGTGCGCAGGGATGCATGAGTGGTCAGTGTGGCATGAACGCAGAGGAGCTGGGGTAGGGTGCATGGGTGGTGAAGACTTACCCCAGTGACTTGGGACCTTCCCTGCTGGTTTCCCTATCGTGTTTCTGGGGAAGCCAGCAGGGAAGGTTGCAAATGGCGATCACGTGATTATGGGGTGCTTGGCAACTGGTCAGAAGTGCAAACGGGTTGCCAAGCACCCAGATTGCAATCATGTGACCATGGGGATGCCGAGATGGCCGTAACCCCAAGGACCAGTTGTAGCCATCATTCATTCAGTATGGTTGTAGCTTTGAACAGTCGCTGAACAAATGGTCATAAATCAAGGACTACCTGTATTGGAAATTGTAGCTTAGGGGTTGGGAGAGAGTTAACAGTGGATTTCTTAGCTACTTCAGATTTCTTAAAAGGAACCAAACAGGATGCTAACTATTATCTTCTCTTACACAGTCTACATTTCTGTTTTTGTAAGTTACACTTATCCACAATAAGTTTATGCATAATTTTCTTTTTGAAAAAGTAGAGTCAGTGCATGTACATTATGAGGCATATGCTTAATTTGGAAACTGTACCTTCCTTGTGCAATGCTTAAAGCATTTTCTATCCTTTTCAGATAGTGGAGGGAATGAAACAACAAAAATGGAGTATTGAAAACATTGCCTTTGGCTCAGGAGGAGCTCTGCTGCAGAAATTAACTAGAGATCTCTTGAACTGCTCCTTCAAATGCAGTTATGTGGTTACCAACGGCCTTGGGGTATGTTCTCTAAATGTAATTTTTACTTTAGAGAAAAACAGGAATAAACTGAGGTCAGTGCGTATGAACTCATTTTGAATTTGGTTTCTAGGTAAACGTCTTTAAAGATCCTGTAGCTGATCCTAACAAACGTTCAAAGAAAGGAAGATTGTCTTTACACAGAACCCCAAACGGAGACTTTGTTACCCTAGAAGAAGGCAAAGGGGATCTAGAAGAATATGGACAGGTATATTAAATGCTTAAATTTCTCTTGCAGTCTTAGGGGAATGGGTATAAATAACTTGTTTTGGTATTTTAGAATAGAAGCGCAAACATGCTTGCATTCTCCACTAATCCTAAACTAGCACATCAGTGGAAACATGATTTGGCACCTAGAGAATAGAAAAGCAATTCACAGTTTTCAGTAGTTTCTGCCTTTTAATATTTAGTTATATTTCTTTTGTATACAAAAAGAGACAAAAAGATGCAAGAACATACCTGTGTCCTACACTAATAAAAAATAGCATAACTTATGTATTGAATTATTAACTTTTTTCCAGTTAACCATCAGGGATAAACAGTAAAACAATTTCTAAATAGTCTTCCAATCAAGAACCTAGCAATAAAATAACTTGTTCAAAAATGAAAAGATAGGTAACGCTCTTCAGATTGTTGTAGAATTGATAAAGATATGTATCCTTCCACTTAAAGTGACAGGATTTTTGTAATTGTAAAAGTACCAGAAAAATACTTCATGCTAAGACCAACTGCTGCTTTGTTTCAAATCCTCTTGTTATAACATGCTTTATCCTTTATAATATTTATATTATATTATATAGATTCATATATCTCCTTTATAACATGCTGTATATTTTGCTTTATACCACCCAACCCAGTTCACGGAAGATAATGCTCTCAGTGGCCATTAGCCAAATTAATAATCTCTGGTGACAAAGGTGATGCACGTTTTGCTCGTAAGCATCCTGTAGACATCTGAATGAGTGCTATGGGGATAGAATAATAGTTAGACTGATCAAATATTACTCTTGTAGCCTTACATTTTGTATTCAGAAGACTTGTGGTCCAATCTCTAGGATTTCCAGGAAAAGGTGCTTTCTGGCTACTGTGGATGTTATTAAGTTATACCAACCAATGATCTGCCTCTGCTTTTAGATGCAGAGAGTAATACGTGTGTGCAGGCTGTTACATACAGTGCATTAATTTATTTGTTTAAAATATTTCTAAACTGCCCCATATCTCACATCTCAGTCAGTAGATGGGTCCTACAGCAGCTATTAAAACTAACCTTAACTGGCAAACTGAAATGTGTTAAAGTCACATTCAGGAGACTTGCATAACTAGCTACGCCATAACCTGTTTCTTAAAGTAGGTCAGTGTTGGTGCCTGCGAAACTTCTGAAGAGAAAGCCATAATTGGAGTGGCATAGTTGCTGTGGCATATATATTTGCTAGCAGTAAGATAAGAAGCTGCAGAACTCCACAGCAGATCAACCAAGGAAATAATAGGAGGGTTATTCCATCAAATAACCTCGGTCTCGAAGTGTTCTGGCTTTAGATGTCTTCACCAACACCTTCAATTCTCAACACACACAAATCAGCAGATACAGTAACGTAGTTTTGTAAATTAAAGGACCATTATTTTGGGAGTAATAAGCTGCTCTCTGTGGTGAAGTTCCCATATAGAGCAAACCTATCCAAACCATAACTCACCTTAGAGTCTGTAGCAGTCTGTTTAAGTCACTTCATTTTGGGGGTAGACACTGTATTACTTTTACTAAAGCTGCCACAAATGGTGTTCCTTTGCAGGATCTCCTTCATACAGTGTTTAAGAATGGAGTAGTAACGAAGACATACTCGTTTGACGAAATAAGAGAAAATGCCAAGTTGAAGACGAGTGAATTTTCCATGGCATCTCACTAAAGTTTCATTCCATGTTGGTATATGTGCAACAATTATGTACTGATAATGGTTTCTTGTAGAGATCTGTGTGTTTGTGTTTGCCACATTCTAGCCAAATTATTTGTTGGTTTATGGACATCAGTGCCCTAATTTTTTTTTTAATCTTTTATTTTGGCCAGTCTGAAATTGAAATATTTACAGCTGAAAACATGGTCCGCGTAATACTAGGGTTCTTTGCTAGTAGTGATTCAATCTGGTACGGATCTCAATGAGACAGTGATGAGATGTTTTATAAATAAATAAATATATATATAGATATATATATATATAGTAGCATATCACAAAACAGATTTACCTAATAGTATCATCCCTTTATGTTTATAATTAACTTGTATTTTTGTACAAATAAGATTGTGTAAAATATATTTAAAGTTTCAATAATTCCGTCTTTCCAACTTTTCATGATTTTTATGAGCACAGACTTTCAAGGAAATAACTGGGGGTGGGAAAACTCAATGCCTTTTTGTCCATTGATCAGCAAATAAAACATGGCCTTAAGTTTTATTGTGAAAATTGTACTGTTTGAAAGTTTTAATCAGGATAGCTCTCTCAGAACTCAGAGAACAGACTGGGTTGTTCTGCCATCGAAAGCGAAACTTCTGTATCCTCCAAAATGGGGTGATACAGGACTTCTATAAATGCATCCCTTTGTTTGAGAGCAGGAGAATGAAATGCCAAATATTGAATAACTTCTTGCTGCAACAAATATTGCCAAGTTCACCTCACTCTTCAAAGAGCGAGGCTGCAGTCTTAATGCACGCCTAGATAGGTATAACATCCAGTTGAAATCAGTGGGTTTTATTCCAATCAACTTGCATGGCAACTGACAGTAAAGCTCAGAAATTTCCTTCCAACCCGAACAGATAAGTGTAAAATAGTGACAGGTGTGCAAATGGTTATATTATTCGGATTTTATTTTTCCATATATTGTAACAAACTACAAAACAAAATACTGAACTGAATAGTGCACTTTTTAACTTTTTTTGTATTTTAGTCTTCGGTTTTGCTTTTTTGTCAGATTGGATGTTAAATTGTATAGATGTCTTAAATATTTTTTTGTTAAATAATTCTAATAAAACATCATTCTAGCCAAACTCTTTTTACACTGATAGCTTTCCCTAAAAAAGAGAACACTATGCAGAGGTTAAGTATTTCAAAAAAATTAATGCAATGAATGAGACTTTTTTCATGACTGCCCTTGAATAATTTTCTACACATGCTCTGAAGTGCTGAGTTAAGAACAAATTTGTTAATGTTAAGGCACGCTGTATTAAATTCTCAGGTGTATAGCCATACGTAGGGATGGTTATTGGAAAAAGGACTGACCAGTCTTTGAGGTGGCAATAAGTGTTGATTTGAGGGCTATGATTTTTTATCACTGTATAACTGGAATTTATATTAAGTTTAAACAATTATCTGGAAAACAGTTCAGAAGAGCTCTTAACGAAATAAATTAAAGCAAGAGAATGTGCTTTTAAACATGTTTGGAAAGCCATATTTTAATGTTCTGCTCTGAAATATATTGAATTGCCAGAGATGTTAGGACAATGATGCCCAATCTTAATCATTTATTTTGCTTAATAAGGTTTTGCATATTGTGTGTGCTTAAACATGCGATGGATGTATTATTTGATTAGTTTTCTAAGCAGTGAGTTGCATGCCCAGAAATAAACATACTTAAATAAACATACTTAAATACTTACTTAAACATACCCATCAGACTGTTCCGTTAGGGTTATGCAGTGTTGTGTTACACACAGAAAGGAGTAGGAAATAGCCAAATAATTTTAAAGCGTGAGGAAATAAAAGGAAGTAGAGCTATATCTAACTTATATCAGCCCCTTTCACTATAACTTTTCACCCTTCCTTCCACCTTGTCCATGCCACCACTTCATTCAGTGTCTTCACCTCTGATGATCTCAACAACGCCATTCAACCATGGCTTTCTCAGGGCTCCCTTCCTCACAGTTCCTTCATGTATTTGTATTGTAGTTTGATCCTTGCTCATTATCTGTATATGACCAAATCACTTCAACATACTTTTTTCATATTAGTCATTCACTTTTATATTCAATCTGCATTCATTCAACGCCAATTCATTCTTGACCTATTTCTTCTGGTTTTACTGTACACACAAGTACTGCACTCTCATTGCATGAAACTTTGTATTTCTCCTGACAGGCCTAACTCTGACTTCCATAAAATGAAGTGGGTAGAACTATGCTCTTAGATACATTTTCTTTCTTTCAACAAACATTTTTCAAAGCAAACCACTATTTCTACCTTTCTATCAGCATTTGCACATCCTAAAATTTCTCCATCAGTTTTTCTGTCTTTGGTATATGTTCTACCAACGTACATAAATTCATCTATTTGCTATAGTTTTGTCACTTTTTATGCTACCTTGCAATTTTATTTCATTTTCCCTGCCAAACACACCTACTTTGGTCTTCGATACATTAATTTTCAGATCCATGTTCTTTTAAGCTGAATTCTGCCAAATAACTTTCCCAGGCATGTTTATGAACCTCCCTGTACTTTTTGCATACCTTTCCCCTTGTATAAGGAAACAATAATGGTGTTCTTCCAGTCAGGCATGGATGCTGTCTTCATTTTGCACATTAAGCAAGTCCCACAACCATTCTGTAAGCAGCCATATAGATTAAATATATAAGTAGCTTCTTTGGTACCTGAACAGTTCTCTAGTTACACCATCTACACCTGTAGCTTACAATTTTTCAACATCCTCAGAGCATTTAAGACTTCCATTTCATCTGTTTTTATCCTTGGGCATCTAGTGAGGAAATTCATTTTAAATCCTATGCATATCCATACAGAAATCAAAAGAACTTCTTCCAGCATTCACTGGCTTCTGTTTCATCCCAAATCATTTTGTTACGTCTATTTTTAATTCCATTCACGTTGTTGGAGGCATCTCATTTTTGCAGCAAATCGTATTCCTATAGGCATTTGTTTTACTGATCCACAACTCTTTTCACTTAATTCCACCAGGCATCCTTTTTCATACTTCCTATTATAACTCTATGCTTTTGTGGCACTCTGTAACGTAATTCTTCTCACTCTCATTCAGGCATTTTCTGAATCCTTTTTTTTTTCACACCCACTTTTCATTCATTCTGTTGCAAGAATAATTAGTCTTCTATTACTTTTTCATGCAGGACTCATTTTTTCTCCTGCAATTCTTCTACTATCACTGCTTTCTTTCATGTACTTCTTTTTCCCCGAGGTCCACTACTAAATCACTGTTCATCCCACATTCAGAACCCTTCATCACTTTCATATTCTTCAGTAACTCAGATTTTCTTCAAAAACAATTAAATCAGTGATCTTTTTAATTCATTACTTTTCCATAAGAATACTCGTTTGCCTAAATCTTGTTTTTGAAACGTTCTAAGCAAATATTCCTTTTACCATTCTCATTCTTCTTAGGTCTTTTTCTGTATTTGCTCATCTTGATCCCACCCAACTATTTATGTCACCTACCAGATTTGTTTTCCTCTTAAATCACAGTCATTCAGAACATTGCATGGTTTTTCCTAAAATCCATCACCGGTTCTTCTATTTTTACCATTTTCTGGAGCATATGCAGCTATTTCTTGCCTATGGATTCATACTTTCATACACATCCACAACAACCCAAGAAACCCCATTTCACACTGTCTGATAAACACCTTCACTTCCCTGCATGTATTCAAATCCACACAGTCATCCTTCATATCTATTATATACTCAAAACTTACATTTTTGTATTTGGCTTTGGAAAGGCACTCTTAAAACACAATGAATTTTCTTCATGTATATTTGGAGTTTATATAATTAATGTGTGTGTGTGTGTGTAAATTATTCTCTAATATACTTAGTTGTAGGGATGTGAAGGTTCAGATTAAAAAATAAGATTTTTTCTGGAGGAAACAAACGTTTTGTCCTTTGCCTATCCCTCTTCATTTTTAAGTGAGCTTTGTATCTGTTGAGGGGAAGAGTTCCCAGGGATTCCTATACCTGCTAAACAGTATTGAGCTCTTACCACCAAATTTAATGTGAAGATGATTGGCATCTGGAAATATGAAGCACTTTGATTTCAAATGCAACTTTACTGTACAGTATAGAGTTTGAACCGAATTCTTCCATACACACAAACTGTTTGGGTTTATCTTTAAACAATTAGGTTTGTAAAAACTGATTTTTAAGCTCCTTTTTCATTTTAGTATAGATGTCTTTAGGACTGGCAATGGGGAGATTTTTTGTGTTTCCTCTAAAAATAATTTATTTGTAACCTATATTTAAGGTAAGAATTTTTTATGATTTTTTTTCTGAGAGGAATGATTATGATATAGGTAATGAATCTTTTGATAAAGAGAATCAACACTGGGAAGGTCTAAATGTATTTATTGTCTGCCAAAAAATCTAACCATAAATAGAACTTCCTCTAGTTTTACATTCCTTCTTAGCCAAGTGAGTATTCTTCACCTAGATTCTGTGTTGAAGTAGTCATCATGTACTGGCATCATGTAATAAATGTGGAAATAAAGTTTTAGTTCCAGGAGTGAAACTTAAAGCTATTTGACTTTATTTTAGATATGGGTTGATAGACAAGCTTATGACTTCTATATCCATTATGAAACCTCTTCTAATCCAGAGGGGGGGAATGCTGTAACCAGGAAATGGCCAAACTCTGTGCTCTTCTTAGGGTTTGGAGAGGCTGTATACTCTAGGCCAGTGGTTCTCAACCTTGGCAACTTGAAGATGGGTGGACTTCAATTCCCAGAATTCCCCAGCCAGCAAGACTGGCTGGAGAATTCTGGAAATTGAAGTCCACACATCTTAAAGTTGCTAAGGTTGAGAAACACTGCTTTAGACACTACTCTGGAGTCTGGAAATATATTCACCTGGAGCCTGATCTTCTCTTGAACAGTGAAGCACAATAATGGTTGAATTCAAGTGATTTGAGATTCCCTGTAGATCTGCTGAACAGTCATACCAGCAGCCCTCCGCTGTCTTTCTGGAAGGCACATGAAATAATACTATAAATGTATATTAATACTCTGAGCAACCGCTTTTAATTCTTGTCACTAGTCTTAAGAGTAAAAATAGGTAAGGTCCCTAAAGATCTCTCAGAATTTCCCTGTGTCATCCTGTATGCCAACTGGCCTTATTCCAGTGTACAGTTCTTAGACTTGTTAAAAAGATGTGACTACATTCCATACCTGATGACCTTTGGAAACCAACAGCAGAATATGCAAGCATTTCACTAAAAATACTGTAGATTTCTTCTATGTTCATGTTAGTGCTTTGTAGAGCACCAATCCTGATTGTCTATTTGAGTTTTAGTTCATGTGATAGCCTGTATTCCTCTTGCTTTTATGCTGTGAACTCAGTACAGATATTCCTGAGCAGATATCAGCAAGCTTACAGATAAGGCAATGTGCATTGTACATAATACTTTTGTCTAGTTGCCTCACATTTTCTCACAAGTAGAATTTAAAGCACTGTATTTAATGCTGAAGGACTGAATGGTAGAATGGCTGAGATTGCCTTTGTAAAATTAAAAATGCAGGGGCTTATTTGTGTTTGTACTGTGGCCTTCAATCCTTGGTCAAAACTACATTCCATGTGATAAATCAAGCCAACTCAAATTTTAAATTATTTTGAATAGATCTGAGCTTCAGTAGAATTAATAATCTTTGGGTCTTCCACCATGGTAGCATAACGACTGGTTAGACCTCCAGAGTAGAAGAAGCTAAATGAATTGTGAAACTGGTCTCTAAATGTCAGGGCTGATTAGCAATAAGCTACACACCTTTCCTTACTGGTTTTGAGAATTCACTAGCCATTTTTCACAAGATGATTTTGCTTTAAAGGAGCTAGGTTTTTGGGAAGATATATCATTCTTATTGCTTAATATCACAACACTACAAACACTGCCAAGTTTTCTGGCAAATGGCAACTGCTTTAAAGGTTTAAGGAATATTTGCTGGAATCCTGACTTTCTTCCATTGATTAAATGTTTGTGTTTCTAGTGGAAAGAAATGGATCGAAGGAAAAGGATGTTCAACTAAAGGAATTATTTGGCAACTTTTTCTTTACTACTAGTAAGTTGCTTTGTAATGTAAAAGTTCTACCAGATACAGTATAGGATGAAAATGAAGTTACTGACTCCACTTGGCCTCTTCTGATTACTTGATAGCCCCTTAAGCTAGAACACTCTTTTGGCTTCATTCTTCCCTATATTTTTAGCAATTGCTCTATGAGCTCACATGGCTATTTTTGGCAAAAAATACCAAGTGAGAAAGGCATATTTATAGCATCATGTTTGTCTTGGGTACTGGATTTTGTGAGAAGTGCTCTTATGAATAATATACTATTTCATTGACCAACTAGAGACCACTGTAACTATAGAACAGACTTCTTAATTGTCCTGAGATAATTGGAGATCAGATACCAGCAAAAAGATAAATGAAAGAGTGCTATTTCTTACCTAGTTCCTTAGCCAAGAAATCTGTAACTAATTTAACAACATATGCCCCTTTTTATTAATAGTTTGAGTGTTTAATGGGTTGGTGAATATAATTGAAAAAGCTATATATTGTTATTCTTGTAATATGCTTAGGTTCTAGTGTGTAAAGGAGAAATCTGGGTTCAAGAATATAACATTCAATTGAGCTCTCTACAGATTGGCAAAGTTATGTTGACCTTTTTTTGGTATTACTCTTTTAAATTGTAAGAGTTCTAATGCCAAAACTCTCTAGGAATTTAACTCCCAGATAAGCTCTCCCATTTGATCTAGTAGAAACTTGTCTAAGACACTTATCTAAAAGTCCAAAAATAGAATACTTGCTTTCTGATGGCAGCTTGGTTGAATATTATAAAATGAAATATAACGGTGTCCCACTGGATATCATGTCAGCATCCAGACATATTAACATTTCTGTTAAAATGGCTTTATTCAAAATGTTTTTTCCTAACCAACACTATTTTAAATGAAAAGGTGATTTATAAGTGGACATTTTAGAGATATATGAATGACTTATAACCTGATTTATTTATTAATCTGGGATACTGCAGGTGCTTTCAGCTAAAGCTGACTTCCCTTTTTAATGAAAAAGGGAATGTGACTTTCTGAAGAATCAGTCTTTTTCATTTTACCTGAAGTCTAGGTGCTAATATTCTAATATTTAGGTTCTAACATTTTAATGAAAGCTGTTCTTGAGACCATGAGTTCTAGTCCTGACTTAGGCATGAAGCGGGTAACCTTGGAGCAGTCCTTCTTTCTCAGCCCTAGGAAGAAGGCAGTAGTGACTAGTGACTTCTGAAAATCTCGCCAAGAAAACTGCTTGGACATGTTCAGATAGTCGCCAGGAGTCAAGACTGACTTGAGGTCACGCATGCAAAAAATGTAATGCTCTAATATCAAGTGGATGCCCTTGCTGAGGCTTCCTGCTACAGGGATTCACTGCCTTTGAGGGAAACTGGATGAATGATGTTGGCAGACAGGCAAGCAGCAGGGAATGGTAGTTGCCAGCCCCTTACCACTCTCTTTCCCACACCATAACTAACCTACTAAAATGCTTGCTCGCTTGTACTTAGTACTGATGGCCTAATTCTCACAATTAGCAGATGGGAATGTTCTTTTCTGGTTTTGATACTGTACATGGGGGAAGGCTCACATAATTGAATAATCCACCCTATTCCCCCTTTCTTCATAAATATCCCCCCTTTTCTCTATAACATAAAGAATTACCTGAAATCTTGTGTTCTAGTACAAGGATTTGTATATTTTTAAAGGAAAGCTTTCCTTTATGGAACCTTTTGCCTGCGTTCTGAAGTAATCTGTGAGAAATTATTTTCATCTATGGTTTTATATGTATATATTATATATACATATACGATGTGTGTGTGTACACACACACATACATGCATAATAAACATGTATATACCATAGTATCATCTTGAGAATACAGGTAGTCCCCGGATTAAGAATGCCTGGTTTACAGAGGACCCATTGTTAAGAACAGAGCCTATTGTAGCAAAATTCAAGGTAAATACACAATGATTCGAGTTAAATACACAATGGTTTGAGTTAATTACACAATATTACTTATCCAGTGTTATACAGTACAATAATACTGTTCTGGCTTACATACAAATTCGACTTAAGAACAGACCTTGGGAACAGAACTTATTCTTAAACTGGGTACTACCTGTATACCCTTCATTATTAAAAAGAAAATCAGGAACCTCTTTGAAGTTATGAATCTCATTGATGGAGAACCACAGGAATTGTGGAATGAAATTCAATTCAGATCTTTATTACAATTATGGAATGAAATCAAAGAATTTGCTAAGGATGAATGTGAAAAGAGACTGCCAACAACTAAGAAACAGAAGAAAGCTAACTGGATGCCAGAACAGTTGGTGGAAATTGCCAAGAGCAGGACAGAAGGCAAAGTCAAGCAGAACAAAGATTTTTATAACAAAAGTTAATAAGGAACTATAGAAAGCTATTAGAAAAAAAGAACACTATTACAATGATATCTGTAAAGACAAGATGGAAGAACACATGGAAAACACAAGGGAAGTTTTCAATCTTGAGAACAGTGTTGATAGGAAAATAAACAAATGGCTCATTGAAAAATTAATACAGAATTTTCACTGGGGGATGAATGATATTATCATATTTTGGATGCGTGAAAGTGGATCTCCTTTGAGAAGTCTGTAATACTGGGAAAAGCTTCTCCTAGGAGAAGAAGAGAACCACCAGCAGCCAAGGTCAATGAACTTAATTATTACCACAATGAATGTACCCATGTGAGACTTCAAAGGCTGTTGGAGAGAGAGCATCCTCGAGAGAATCTATGTAGTTGCTAAGAGTCAACATTGACTTGATGGTACTTAATCAGTTATACATAGTTGTAGAGAAACAGCTTTTCTTCTGCTGCTGTGGTACTTAATCAGTTATGCATAGTTGTAGAGAAACAGCTTTTCTTCTGCTGCTGTTTATAAGAACTGAGTCATGAGTCAGTACTCTGCTACATCATGTTAATGACTCTGCCTGCTATTTTGAAAAAGACCATGAAGGCAAACACAAGGAAATACAAGCTTCAGATAATACTGAATATTATCTAATATTGTGCAGAAGACACCGGAACTTAATCAGTGGTATCAGACCAAAAGGCAACTTTGTGAAATATCATCTTCCTACCCCATCAGATTCCTGAGGACAAGTCTGAGTCAAAAACACTCAAAGGTCAATATATCTTGGTAAATAAAGACTTAATAGGACATAGCACATGTCATTGCTCACTCTGTACTTCTTTAAGTGTAATACAAAACCAAAGGGGAGTCTTTAGCAGCAGAAATTAACCTGGGCGTTAAATGCAGCAGCTTTTCCCAATAGCTGGAGACCTTAGAGTTGATTGATATGAGTCTTAGCTGTGTCTACAAGAACTTTTAATACACTGATTTCACACTGTTTCAAAAGCAGAAGAGATTGTTGAGTTGAATGAATGAAATGGAAGCCTGGGAGGAGAAAGATGTGGTTGGGGGTGGTGGGTGGTTGGGGACCTTGCTCACAAGGACAAGAGAATGAAAGGGAACAAAATTAAAGCTGATTTTCCAAGACTTGACATAAACCACCATTTTCTACTGTTTGGTCTATTTTCTACTGCTCACTGTGTCATTGCTTGTTGATTTCTTGCCAACATCAGGTGATGCACAAGAGCGTACAGCAGGAGAGGTGCAGCAAAATTATTGCGTAGTAGGGTTCATGAAAACTTAGCACATAGTTGCTTACTTGAAGACAGATACAAACATAGAATTTGAGGGAACGTTCTTTTGGATAACACTAAGCTGTTTGGTCTCATATTTCATTTATATTCAAGTTTTATTTTTTCATACCCATAGAAGACAACAAAAGAATCAAAAGTATGGTTGCAATTTATATGGCTTACCAGGGAATAACCCTGTTGACGCTATTGGAACGTTTCTGAAGAAATGGGCATAGAAAAAACAGCTATATGTTTCTACATGTATGATTTATCATTAAACACCATGAGAAGTAAAGAAAAATACTGTTCTTTGAAAGATACTTGAAACCAAAAGCCAGATTACTCCATAAATAATCAAGTGGATTTTTAACCCTATAAACAGAATACTAAGAAAAAATGTGCTTACTATTTTCTTCTCTTACCAATTTGTGCTATTCCGTCTTTCTGCATTTTTCTTTTAAAAATAAAAATCAAAATCACCAATGGCTTGTTTTGATTCCTCTCGTGGCCTTTTTATAGTTTGGTGGATGCTCTGAAAAGGGAAACAGCTGCCAAGGACTTTCCGGGGTTACATAACATTTCTCCTTGCTAGTGCCAAGGTCATCCATGGCACTGTAATATATCGTTCTGGAAAATCAGAAGGGCAGCGCACTCCAGCTAGATGAAATAGGCAAAGAGAGAAAAAGGAAATTGGATATACAGTATATGCCATTGGACCAGACAGGACTCTAGTACATGGCCCAGAGGAAGCATGAAATGGTGGGGGGTACAGAACGGAGGCTGAACCAAAGAAAATGGGAATTTGCAACAAAATGTTGCTGCGTGCTCCCCTATCTTCAGCTTTCCTCCCAGCCAGAGAGCATTCCATAACAACTGAGCGTGGAATCTTGCTAGGCTTAGTTCCTTAATTCCTTTGGTTCCTCCCCACTAATTTTTAATTTATTACTGATTTCCCTCCCCAACTTACAAGCCAAGAGTCATTTGAAATGAACCAGCCCCAATTCAATATTTAGTACACACAAAAATCGATGTGCAAAATCCTTCCCCTCAGGAAACTGATAAAACCAATTACACACTACATAATTATACCAATTATACACTAAAATAAAATAAATTGGTAAAAAAACTGATGATTTCACCCAGCTACAGCAGCTAGGTTATTATAACTGTCCCTCCAGATGATTAACTGGGTTTTTTTTTCTGTATTGAATATGATTCTTGGTTTTTATATGCAATATTGCTACTGAATCATTTTTAATGTGGCATCAGGGGAAATTAGTACACCCACAGAAATGTAAGCAAATTAACTTGTTTAATTAAATATATTTTAAAAAATATTTTAAAAATTGAAATAAAACAAAATTCTGTCCATTTCTTCCGGAGGTGGTTTTAAAGTGTGTGCTGCGAAGCACAGACTTTAAAAACCAAATGCATCCACAGGCCAGAAATTAATTGCATTCTCTCTGATATATAATTCTTTTAAGTTCCCATTAAGCTTAACAAGACTTCTGAACAAACCCATTTGAGATTGCACTGTTCATGTATCAAAAAGACTTTTTGCTATTGTTCAGTAAGCATCAGAATATGATGGTCAAGAGGACCCCAATCAATGTTACAAATCATTCATCAAATTGAATCTGAGCCAACTCATAAGTTCAACATAAAGGTGCCAATGTGCTGGATATGCATGCTTAAACCCAAATTAACTCATTCGTAGGATAGTACTGCTGTAGTTATTAAAGTGTGTAAACCACCAGCAAATATTTTACAAGATACTATGGGACACAATATTAAGTATGTCTTCTCCAAACAAGACACAATAGTTTCCTTCCTTCCTCCCTCCTTCCCTCCCTCCCAATTTATACACACCACTTCAATTATTTTTTTTAACATGTTACAGGTAGTCCTTACAGCCCAAATGACTACAATTGGGACTGGAATTTCTGTTGCAAACCAATGCAGTCATAAAGCAAGATGTCACATGACTGCATTGGTTAGCAACAGCAATCCTGGCACTCCCCATTGCTGCTGTTAAGTGAATTCCAATGGTCATTAGCCAAGGACCCACCCCAGTCCAAGCCATTCTGGATTTGGTCCCTCCCAACCTTGAGCCTCAGTAAGGTAAGGGACTGCCTCCAACTCCCCACACTCGCCTATCTGCCCCCCCATCTCTGCCCTTTTGGTCACCCTGCACCCTGCCTTGTGGGGCAGCAAGCAGCCCCAGAACCATGCAGCTCCTTCGGTTGCATGTACCAGCACCCTCCTTCCCTCTTTGCTCACTTGCACGCACCATGCCCTCCTTCCCTCACTCAAGGAATCTCCAGGGGCACTTCTGGCACATCCTCTGCAGTTCACATTGGAAGCTGCTGGCCGTTCATGAGACTTCCTCCTTCCTCCTGCAAAGCCCCAGAGCCAAAGCGCAGCGTGAAGAGGGCGTGGTGTGTGTGAGCGAGCGAAGAGGGAAGGAAGGTACAGTGTGTGCGTGCGAGCAAAGGGGGAAGGAGGATGCGGTGCATATGAGTGAAGAAAGCCTGGGGTGGGTGGGGGAGATTTACCCAGATGACTTGCGATCTCCCCTGCCAGCTTCTCCATTGACTTTGCTTGTGAGCAGCCGGCAGGGAAGGTTGTAAATGGCCATCACATGATCACGGGGTGCTTGGCAACCAGTCATAAGTGCAAATGGGTTGCCAAGTGCCCAGATCATGATCATGTGACCATGCGGGCACTGCAATGGCCATAACTTCAGGGACCAGTCATAAGTTAATTTTTTCAGCACTGTTGTAACTTCCAAAGGTCGCTGAACGAATGGTCATAACTGGAGGACTACCTGTAATTCATTTGAATTATTTGGCCTCTAGAGGGCACATGTACTCTTCTGGAATGATGTATGATACATTTCTAAACTCTCATTCTAGCTGGAGCCATAGATAAGTGTCTGAGAATGGAGCCCGGTTTCATGCAAAATAAATCAGAAGATGCCAATATCCTGTTATGTTTATTAGAATTAAAAATTTCAGTGAAAAAAGAAACAGGCTTTGCAACAAGATACCCCAGAACTTGGCTGTACCAGACAACATGTCATTCTTTTGAATCCTATTGTCATGGACACAAGAGTGGGAAAGGAAACTTTAGGTCATCAGTTTTAACCTCCTGATCAGTGCAGGAATCCAAAATAAAGCAGCCCAACAAATATCTCCTCACTTGCCCAGCTACTTCACCTGAGCCACCCTTTTCTCCTTGTTAGTTGGCTGATTCTGAACTATTTAGTGCTCTTTCAGAAAAGTGCTAACCCCATATTCATTAATAGCCCAACAGGTAAGAAGCATGGAACTCTAACCTGATGTAATGGGCTGTGAGAATACAGTAACCTCGAGGAGCAGGAGGAAGAGCCACAGCTATGGCAATGGTCAGAGATTGATGTCAGCCCTTACAGGTGGACCATACTTGAACTCCAAAGTTATGAATACTAAAACAACTTTTATTATAGGGCTACAGTAACAGAATCTTGGAACTCTGAATGTGCCTCCCCGCCTCCCTGCTTTATCCTAAAATCTGAGACATTTTCTCCAATTCCATTCCTGCTTTGGACTCAGATTTCTCTTATCTAACTGTTGCCTTGGCTGCAACTCTTCCTCCTGTTCCTCAAGGTTATTCACACAGCCCATTGCACCTGCTGGGCTATTAATGTATATGGGTTTAGCCCTTTTTTGAAAGCACGCTAAACAGTTCAGGCAACTTATTAAGTGGCTAAACCTGCCATTTTTTGCCTCTACGTAACTCAGCTACTGCATGCAAAAGAAAGTGATTGGTGGTTGTTTTCTCACCAGTAGGAGAAAAAACCAGGGGAATCCACTAATTCCTTTCCTTAATTTCACCCACATAAAGTAAATAATGATAGATCTTGCAGTCAGTAACAGATTCCAGTAAAAATGTAAGAGAGAGCCCAAAGAAGTACATAATATAGGCATCCATGGGGGGACAGGAGGGCAAATGATGTCATGATGCACACCACATAACTTACAGACTTACATTCAGTGTCAGGACCCAAGGGTGAAAGGCCATGGTTTGTATGGCA
This sequence comes from Python bivittatus, assembly GCF_059951505.1. Classification (NCBI taxonomy): domain Eukaryota; kingdom Metazoa; phylum Chordata; class Lepidosauria; order Squamata; family Pythonidae; genus Python; species Python bivittatus. The sequence goes on along the minus strand of NW_028277037.1, from coordinate 9,242,273 downwards.
ACACTGCAATGCATGTTTAATTTTTATCATTGCAGTTTGTCCTGGATGTTTCTGTCAATTAATTGATTGCTGATAAGACTCCAGTTCTCTGACTTGAGAAAGACACTCTTTTCAGGCTATTTGAAGCTTGCATAATCAGAAGTAAAATAAGATTTGCTTTGCCGGATCAGATCATTAAGTAATTACACTGATATAACCTTCCTCTGTTGACAGTAACTATGAACAGTTTATTAATTTCTGGCATATGAAAGCTAAGGTCATACTGCCTCTGCTAATTTTAAGTAAGCAAGCAGTAATACTGTTGTGATTGTCATTGGTAACAGCATACAGTAGCATGACAGAAAAAGAAAATAAAAACAATAGCAATAGAGCGACCCAGTTTGGTGCAAAGGTAAAAGACCAGTCACGCTTTCTCAGCCCAATTCACCTCACAGGGTTGTTGTTGTGGGGAAAAAAAGGAGGAGGAAGGAGTATTGGGTATGTTTGCTGCCTTGAGTTGTTTATAAAAATAATAAAGGCAGGATTAAAAATCTAAAAAAAAAAAAGACCCTGGGCTAGAAAGTGGGAAACTGAGTTCTAGTCCTACCTTAGCCTTGAAGCCACCTGGTGACTTTGGGCCAGTCACTCTCTGTCAGCGGAGGAAAAATAAGGCAAAGGCAAACCCCTTCCAAAAATATTGCCAAGAAAACTGCAGAGGCTTGTCCAGGCACTGGTCAGGGGTCAGGATGGACTTGAAGGCTGCCAAAAGAAAGAACTGCAAAATGCAAAAAAAAGGGCAACATGTAAAGAAAAGGAGCTGATCTGAAAGCAGTGTTCCCATTTGCAGCTTAAAGATTTATTTCTGGTTTAAAAGAGAGCACAGCAAAAGTGGTGACTTGCCTGCTAAGTCAGCAATCTGGTCTGCCATCATCCTGCATCGCAGCTTGTCGACCACCGATGTTTCCTCCCCATCCTATCCTAGATGGGGCAATTGAGAACATAGTGAATGAGCTTCTAAACTTGGTTGGCTTGACAGGGACAAAGGGGTCATTCGAGGGGCCATTTGCAAAATCTCCTTGTGAGATACGTGGAAGGCATGGTCTGTAAGTGAAGGTCCTTCTTCAGTAAAGCACTGGGAATATTAACCAGATACTGGAAGAAGCTTCTGTGTTTCTTACTGGGCAGCCCCAGAATGAAACTGTGAGGACTCTACCACTGGACCTCTAGTATCTGGCCAAATGTATTCTTTGCATTTTCTTTTAAGGTAATACATTCTGGCTTGTAAGGTTCCAGATGACCATTAGGTGGCGGCAGAGAGAGTTGAAAGCCATCTACAACAATTGAACACTGCAATTGTTCCTTAGATGACCACTAAAACAGGGTTTCTCAACCTCAGCAACTTTAAGATGGGTGGAGTTGAAGTCCACCCATCTTAAAGTTGCTGAGGTTGAGGAACCCTGCACTAAAAAGCACCAAATTTCTTTCAAACCTTAATAGGCTGATTCATTTCTTTGGACCAATCAAATTAATAGAAAAGGGTGTGGTGCAAGGCAAGGCATTTTAGTAATCCAGAACTCTTGCTCCAGCTTGCTATTCCTAAAAACAAGGAAGAAGCAAAAAGGAAGAAGTTCAAAATATAAAATGGATGTTTAAAGCCAGCCGTGAAATACAGGGGATGGACTCAAGACAAGGTCAATGCAGAGCTGTGTTTTTCAGACTTGGCGACTTTAAGAGGGGTGGACTTCAACTCCCAGAATTCCACACAGTTGAAGTCCACACAGCTTAAAGTTGCTAAAATTGAGAAACACTGCTCCAGACTGTAACAGAAAGTCAGTCTTCAGAAGCAGATGGGTGGAACCAAGAATGCAAGATTTGATAGAATTAGCTCAGATTACGGATGGCCAGACTTTCAGCATGGTTCTTCTTTACCTTTAATGGTTGCACTGGGGAGTTACAGGAGGTGCAAAGGTACTTCAACATTGCTGTTAAAAGTACTGGAAATGCTTAGAGCCCTGACACTTTCTGCATATATCTTAAAGCTACAGGCAGGAGTCTTGCTCCTGAAAAAATGAATCCTCTCTTTGATTTCTTTCTAGCAGCACTTCAGGGTTTCCGGGGAGGCTGGGGCCAAAGTGCTCCAGCAAAATCCTATTTCATGTTATACCCGCACACCAACTCTTACAAAACCAGCAGTTTTCACTTTTATATCTCTGCTTTTCTGAAATAAATGCACAAACTGCTCAGGGATACGAGTGCTTCAACAATATTGGCAGGGGGTGGTCAAAAAAGTCAAGATGGTGTTTGTGACCATGCCATTGAACCCTTTTTTACATGTGTTGTGCACGTAATGGGGAGGACTTTGATCACATGGTCATGGACTCTATCGTGACTTTTTTGACCTTCCTCTACAAATGTACCTTATACACATGGGCTGAGGTCACAGAGTGTTTGTCAAGATACTGAACCACAAACTACCTGGCCACATTTTACGCTAGCACAATATGTATTCATAGTCGTATTAGCTAAGCCAACATGGGCTCTTGCTTTAATTTAGTATGTTACAGGAGTCAATTGTGGCTTTTTCAATAAAAGTTTAAAAACCATGGTTTAATGCCATGTATGCAGGGCTTGGATGACTGTTCACACTAAGAGAATCACTGTTTTTTTCTGTTGTTGGTTCCTTAATGGTTTGTTAAATGCAAAGACATAAAACCTAAGCTCCTATTTTTTTGGGGGGAAAGGGGCTTCTTTAATGCAGGATAGCTGCCTCTACTGCTGCTGCTGACATTTTAGATATTAGATTTAAAACCCTCTATTAACTTCTTCAAAAAAAGTTAGACAGGTATCCCTCTTCACTGGCAAGACAAAGGCTCCCTTTGTAAAATTAGCCGTTGTGTAAAAGGTGTATTTAGAGAGCGTGAAAGAGTAAAGTTTCCTTCAAGTTGAATTCAGTTTCATGGCTCATAACTGCCTTTTTCTGGGATAGTTTTTTAAAACTTCTTAGTCTGGTCCACAGCCCTCAGTATCTCCTAGTGGTCTCCCATCCAGCCAGATCCAATCCTGCTTAGTTTTTCAAGGCTGGCTGGGTGCTGCCAACACAACCTGCTCTCCAGAAGCAGAATTGTTTGCAGCCAACCTTTTAGCCTGCTAAGCTTCGCTGGTTCTGAAGTAACACGGTTCTCCCATCAGGTCAACTTAACCAAGGAAGAAAAAACTCTTCTGCCCTGGGCTTCCAAAAATGGAACTTCCTCTGGCAGGGGAAGTCTTCAACTGAGCAAATACATAAGTAGAAGAGAGCCATTTTGGTGTAGCAGCCAAGGTGCTGGGCTAGCAGGTGGGAGGCTGTGAGTTCTAGTCCTGCCTCAGACATGAAAGCCAGCTGAGGGGTTTTGGCCAGTCCCTCTCTCTCAGCCCAGCCCACCTCACAGGGCTGTTGCTGGTGGGAGTGTTGAGTATGTACCCTGCCTTGAGTTGACAAAAAATACACCAAACAAATATGGGTGTTCAGCCGTCCATCCTCGGGCCGGGAGCCACGCAGAGCTTCCCACAGCCCGGCTCTGCCCATGCAGACGACGTCCAACTGGGCTTCTTCCAGGCCATTGTGAGATGACAGTTGGAGAAGGAGGAGAAGGGCATCTGATTGGCTGGGGGGAGTGGGCGGAGCCTGGGGCAGCAGGTTCTATAGGGCCAAAGAGGTCCACCTGATGCTCCAGGGCACAGCGAGCTTGGAGATAAGGCTGAGTGGAGCTTCCAGTCTCTCGTCCCCTGGCCTCTTGTGTGCCTCCCCTCCTCCTCCTCCTGCAGAACATGAGTGATTTTCACCTTGACCTTAGCCCCCTCAAAGAGCCCCTAGGTTTCATCAAGCTGCTGGAGTGGGTGAGTGGTTTGGGCAGGGAGCTTCGCCACGCCCGGCTTCCCTTGAGGAGCTGCTTTGCAAGTTGGGGTGGGGGGTGTAAGGTGAATATGCACCCCAAAGCTGTTTGTGTGGGCCATCCTGACCCTCAGAGCAGGCAACTGTCATTAGGGGGAGTGGGTCCTGCAAACTCCCCTCCTGTGGGTAAATTCAGAAAATTGGATTAATTCATGTACTCACGGAGTAAGTGTGGGAGGTACATGGAGTCTCTCCTCCAAAGACTTAGTGGAATAGGATACACAATGTTTCTAGGCCAAAAAGGCTGTGAGGCCTGTTGTTTTTTCTACTACAGAAATGCTGTAGCTGTTTCTCTCCTGTTACAACTTTCTTGCTAGGCCTGGGGCAACCTTTTTTTTTTCTGGCTGGTCTATAAAGTTCCCTTTGAATATGTATTCTTTGCCAAGTGGGATGCTCTTTGTAATCAATGTAATAAGATGCCTCTTCCACAAAATATTAAATTGTAGGACAATTTCTCTTGTCCCGCTATACTTACGTGGGAGCTTCCCTTGGTGCTTGTCAAAGCTTAAACCTTGGGTTTTGAACTTAGGATTTCAGACATGTGTATATTATGTTAGTTAAAGTTGTTGCCTCATGTTGTACAGCCTCTTCATATTTATGGCTGGCAAATATTTCTGATGAAAGCCAGGTTACTCATGTGGTGTATATGCTGAGCTCTTATTTGATTTTGTATCAGCTGGATTCACACATCACAACAGGCTATGGTGTGTTGTAGCCCTGACAAGCCATAAACAGTGGTTTATAGTCAACAGCTTGGTACATGCATCATGTTAAGCCCAAGCCTAACAAATCATAATCTAGCATACTGTATTATATAAATTAGCACAGACCAAATTAGGCATTGTGTTTTAATACTAGGCAAATGGCTGATGTGTGAAGTCATTTGATAAACGTATTAAAATTGAATCCAATAGCGCCCCACAAAATCTCTGATGTCTTGCAAAAACAGACTTCAACACTATTTATTCTCGATCCTAATTTCTGCACCCTAAAGTACATTTTTAAGAGACTGGGGCTGAGTTTACATTACATTCCAAGCCATGAACGCTCATTAGATTCACACATTCTGCATAACTGCTTTAACTATGGTTTATTGAGCAAATGACAACTGGCTGGCTTTGCACAACCCACTCATAAACCGTTGTGTCTGGGTTTACATAACATGCTGAACCAAAGCTTAACAAAAGGCATTATGGTGTAACAAATTGTGCAAACCTAGTCCCTATTATTATTCTATCCCATCATCTCAGGCTGGTTTTTAACGTTTGTGACTTCTTGTTCATGCACCCACTTCATGCTTGTTGCACCCAAAAATTCCTTGCTTGAGCCTTTTTACCCCACCTGACTTCAATTTCCATTTTTGAGCCTTTTAATACCAAAATTAGTTTCTTTTTTTTTTTTTTAAGAAAGTTCCTACTCTCTGTTATCATCTCCCTTTGCAATAATGCTAGAATCAGAATGTTCTTTTTCTATAGCTTTTTTCAGTATTTGCATTTGCTTCATGTGGAGGATATAAAGGTGTCACCACACTTCTAGTCTCCTGTCAAGGGCTGGTGAACAAAACAGTAACAGCCTCTTTCGGCTATCCTTTCAGGTGAGTTCCTCCTGTGTTTCTTGTGTGTAAATCCCATCAGGATGTAGGCTGTTAACAGGTTTCCCACAAGAATGGGTTTCCTCTAGAACAAGGTTCCTCAACCTCAGCAACTTTAAGATGGGTGGACTTTAACTCCCAGAATTTCCCAGCCAGCATGGCTGGCTGGGGAATTCTGGGAGTTGAAGTCCACCCATCTTAAAGTTGCTGAGGTTGAGGAAGCCTGCTCTAGAATGGATCTTTAACTTTTTTTTGCACCATGAACCCCTCCAAGAATCTGGGGAAAAGTGTATTTAACTACATAAACTAAAATGCATAGACATCAATTGTATTACAAACTAAATCAATTATGCTCAAATACAGTTATTAAGAAATAACATATATGTGATAGAATAATATATGTGCCTCTTTGTTAAGCATGCTGGCAGGGGAATTCTGGAAGTTGAAGTCCACACATCTTAAAGTTGCCAAGTTTGAAAAACACTGTGTTAAATCAATGACAAGATAATACCCCTTTTTGTTTGGAAGTTAAACATTTTTGGGATCTAGCAGGCATAAATTACTTTGTTGCCTACATGCATTATTGGATGAAAAGCTAAATTTTAGTTAGAGTAAGTGAAAATAAAGCTGTAAATTGTTTTCCTACCCAAGTTCACACACCTCCTGAAATCTATCCAGGGGCCCCCAGGTAAGAAACTCTGCTCTAAAAGATAAGCAGGTGAAAAATAGATCAATGTTCCTAAATAATTGTCTGGAGAACTTTCCCTGTAGCGGTGGCAATTGTGTAAATGTAGGTACACATATATATGCTCAAGCAGTAGTCTCTTTAAAACTTTTTTGGCAGTATTCTCTGAAAAAATATCTGGTTTTACAGATTTTTTAAAAAAAACTCTATGTGGCATGAGTTTTGTTATAGGAGTGATGATACTGAACAAGCTTTCTAGCAAAACAACCTTGTTTTGCAATATTTGCTAAAACGGCTTTCAAGACCACAGATGTGCACAGAATGAGCCTCATTTTTTCCACGTGTTGCTTGGTGTCAGGATAAACTGCTAAATCTTATCTGTTCAGTTCGTCTGTTCAGTCTTCATGATGGCTTAATCTAGGTTTAAAAAGATAAAACTAGTATTGATGTGGTTTTTAAAGCAGGCTTAAGGTAATGTCTTTAGTTTTCTAGGGTTTAGTTATTTCCAAAGATGTATTTGCCTGCCCTGTGCACCTTTTAACTTTGACAACAGTATATAATCCACAGTTTTCTTCAGAAGCATTTGTGGGGGAAAGATAAAAAAAAGTCAAGATGGCAGTCATGACCATGTGATCAAAGCCCCACCCCTTTTTACATGGATTGTGCATACAATTTACATTAAAAAGGGATGGGTCTTTGATCACATGGTCATGGCTGCCATCTTGACTGTTTTGACCCTGCCATGGATGCCTCTGGTTTTCTTCAATGTGTTATCAGAAACATGGGATATGCCCTCCTAACTTTCTATTATACATAAATCTAACCTCAGCATTCCAGCTATATAGACTTATATTTGTTAATACGTTTTTATAATAGCAGATTATCCTGATAATTCTGAGACGTTCTTCATCTTCGGTTTGTGCAGGTTGAACAAAGTTGTATTTACTTCACCAGATCCTACCCAATGCAATGGCACTTGGACAGATTTCTATCTTGTGGGAAACTTTTCCTCCTCTGCGCAGTTCTTTGTCACGTTTGCAGTCCTGATCTTCTTCTATTGCATGGCTGCCCTGGTGATGTACCTTGGCTATATGCACGCATATCGGAATGGTAGTAATTTCCCAATGATTGTAAGTTGTTAAGATTCAAGTTGGATGATAAAAAGGAGAAAGACATTATTTTGGATAGCTTTGGAGTTAAGTCAACAGCTACGTAGGGTTTACTATTAACTTTGTAAGTCAAAAATCTGTTGGAGTTGGGTGGCTAATAAATTCAAACAAATCAAAAATAAATAGTTTTCAGGCTTCTAAACATAGACTTAAGACATTATTTGGAATCTACTGGAGAGCGACATGGTATAGTGGTTAGACCAGACAAATCAGATTCAAATCTATGAAAGTGAATTCTCCTCCATGACCTTAGATAATCACGCTTGGGGCCTAACGTTTGCTGGGTTTTGCTGGGAAGGTGGAGCAATCAATGTGCAGTCCACTCGACTTCTTAGAAAAAGGTCAAGATAAAAATTGCAAGAAATTTCTGATTATATTTAGGGTGCACGGCTGTTGCTTTACAGAGACTCTATCCAATGGAAGTTCAAGCTATCAGAACTGTTAGAAGTTCCCTTCATTTGGGGTAGGTAATTTGTCTTCAGGTTCATGACTGGACCTGAAGTTGACAAATCTACATGTTGAAGTAAAATACAAGACAGAACAGTGTATCTTCCATTTCTAAAAAGATTCTCCAAAATTGTGCCATCCTGTTGGGATTGTAACTGTAAAATTCCTACCACATATCTGGAGGGGAAGATGCTGATCCAGAGCTGTGTTTTGGATATTGTTTTGTGCTGAAGAAAGGAACTGCTTCTAAAGTTCTCTGAAAACCATTCTCTACAAAGGCATATCCTGTCTCCACAGTTTCTGCCCATCTACTGTAGTAAGATCAGGCAGGGGGGAAGTGGGGATTCCAGGTCTTCTTGATTAAACAATGTCATCTATCAAGACCTAGGAAGTGGAATTTCATTCCCTCGAAGAGTCATATGGCTCCCACCCTGACTGTGTTCTGAAAATCTCTGAAATCCAGGGCTTACAACCACCCAGGCCCTGAGGCAGGGTGATTGTAAGCCCATATAAGATTCTTTTTTGCTAGAGCTATATGGTGTTTTATTTTTGTGATTTATATATGTGATTTATTTTTCTGTTTTACTGTTTCCTCCTTTTTAAAAATGGAAGCCTCCCCCCCAGAGTGGCCTGAGTCAGGTGGCCTCTAAATTGTATAAAATAAATAAATATCCAAGATCTTATCTTAATTGCTATGTTAGATCAGGGAGAGTTTTTAATTCTGCAGTGAGGGGCTTTGTTTGCATGACGTGTGTTTGCATTTAACATTGATCGTACTGTCCTGGGACTAACCTGATGACCCCACGAACCGCCTCAGCAGCACCCCTACCTAATCTTCTGATGGGATAAGGTCCTCCAGCAACCTTTGTGCCAGCCCTTCTGTCCTGAGCTTTTTCTTAGGTTTTGCAAACATCCCAAAAGCCAGGGAGACCCCACTGCAGTTGGAGCTGTTTTACCCTAGATACAGAGCAGCTAATCCTTTTTGAAGCCTTTTGCTTTTGCAGGAAGAACCCAGGAGCTCCTATTTGGGGGAGGGGGATATGGACCAGCAGAGATGTTGCTTCTGAGTGACACTACTTTGTACCTCCTTCTGTGCGCAAGTAATTTTCCTGGAGAAATAACAGCAAGCCAGCTGCAGAATCCATAGGTTGGAACCTTCTCCATGCCAATAAGTCCTACACATGTTAAAAATGAAAGACTATAGAACAGATTGCTCAGATTCCTTTACGATTACCTACATCCTCTTCATTTTTGTAGCTGTGTATTTCAAGGGCTAGCAAGCAGGCGGTTCTTTCAATTCTGTAATCCAGTGTTTCTCAACCTTGGCAACTTTAAGATGTGTGGACTTCAACTCCCAGAATTCCCCAGCCAGCACGCTGGCTAGGGAATTCTGGGAGTTGAAGTCCACACATCTTAAAACTGCCAAGGTTGAGAAACACTGCTGTAATCTGAAGCTTTAATATATAAGCAAAACTGGTAACTTCTTTCTTTGTCTTCAGGATTATGTTTTCACTCTCAGTGCTGTCTTTCTGTGGCTAGTCAGCAGTGCTGCCTGGGCAAGGGCTCTGGTTGATATCAAAGTATCAACTGGTCCCCACATTGTGGAAGAAATACCGGCTTGCAAAATACTTGGATCGTCCTGTGTGTTTGCTTCCGTTTCCAGCATGGGAAGTTTGAATGTGTCTGTGGTATGTATGTCAAATACGGTTTAGTGGTGTGGATATGCCTGTTCATCAAGCTAGAACATGTGTTCACAGGGTAGGGTCAGAAGAGTCAAGACGGTGGCTGTAGTAGTGCAGTTGAAGCACCTTTTTTTAAAATATGTATTGAATGTGTGACACCATAAACAACAGACCGAGTTATGATCACACCATCTTGACCGATATCTTGACCTTTTTGACCGTATCCTGCAGATACGCCTGACTAAAACCAAACTAAGTAGTGGAACTTGGGGGAAGCTGGATATGAAACCAGAGAACAGTGAACAGAACAGCAGTTTGCTGGGCAATAAGGCTAAAAGAGGGCGATGTTAATCTACTGTTTCAAAGTGCTATTCTTAAAATGAAGCTAAAATTACTGCCTTGGATACTTAGCCCCAAAGGAAAAATATCCTGACATTATAACAAGAGGGCAGTTTTTGGTCAGGGAAATATCTAGAAGGATGCTAGAAATGAGCAAGAACAACTTCCCATTTCTGGAAACAATTTGTGAAAGATGTTCAGGCTGTATGGAGAATGGAATAGATGATGGGAAGAGGAGAAAACACACTGAAAATCTCTTTTCCTGAGAATTTGTAGTGCAGTTCTAGGTTTCATCATCTTTATTCTGTACTGTAGCCTCACACTGGCCCCTCCTCAATTGCTTCTGAAGTTAAATGCACTTAGTTTATAATCTGGGTGGTCTTAATTCCAGCTGGGTTGATGGGAGTTGTAATCCATCACTTACGGAGTTTTTAGCGAAGGATCAGTAACTGAAAGACAAAACTGAATTTGGCTCCCTCGCTGTCCGTATAAATATTGAGTAGACTTGATACTGGGAAGTGAAACTTGGTCGCAAGTGAATCATATGATTTGGTCTTAGAAATTCTGCAAATTACCCATATAATCTGTCCACTTTGTTTAGGACGCTTACTTTCCATGCCATTAAAAAAAAAAATCAATCTCCATAATGATGCTGAAGAGTTCATGCTTCTAGAAGGTTCACAATCTTTGCAGCCTGTCTCCAATTTGGTGGCCATAATATAGAGGGACTGGGTAGACTGCTCTAGAAAAATAGGCATTACTTCATATATGATCTTTAAATGGAGCGATCTGATGTAGAATATGTCTTTTCATTGTCCCATTAAAAAATGATGTAAAACATGGATTGATTCAGTTGTAATACAGAACTAATTAAGACCTTCCTTCTTGCAGGTTTTTGGCTTGCTAAATATGATTCTGTGGGGAGGAAATGCTTGGTTTGTATACAAGGAAACTAGTCTGCATAAACCTAACAGTAGTTCTCCAAACTCTGGGTTCTATCCACCTGCATCAGGAATCTGAACAGTTGGAGATTTATGCTAAAATAGCCATGTTTCATATTGTTGACAAGTTTGAATACACTGCATTTCAAAATCTTTTACTATTAACTTTCACAAATATACAACTTGGAAAAAACGCCTGGTGTGGATAGGAAATGAGTATTTTTGAAAGAATTTATCTTAATTTGATACTTTAATTTAGTCAAACTCACAGATGTTGTCAACCTAGAAAAGAATCTTTTTGGCAAAATACATTTCTGTTGTAATTGTAAAACTGCATTTGACTTAATTCTTGCCTGTATGTATAATCATATTCAAGTTATACTGTACTTATGTTTTGTCGTAATCTGAGAGACTTGAAATAATTGTTGTGCATTATATTGATAAACTGCTTTATCAATAGGCAAATTAACTGTCTGCTTAAACAGTTGTCCGGTTTAAAAAGTTTCCTCCACACCAGAAAAGTTATTTTTATATTTGTGATTTCAGTGTAAAAGTGCTACTCTAGAAAAAAGATTGGATACAACCTGAATACCATGTGATATAATAACTGAGGTAAATCTACATGTTTGGGTTGGTAATAAAACTATCACCAGTGATGTATTTTAAATTGGAAAAGTTCTCTCTGGTCTTGAGAATGCAAGTTATGTGGAGGGAAGAACACAACTCTTAAGAAAATGCTGAATTACTTCTAAGTTTGACTGTTGAAAAAATGGATGCTTAATGTTTTCAAGCATTGTCTCTGACATATACTCCTGTACTTTGGATTCAGTTTACCCTAATAAATTGATGTTTCTAGAAATCTGGCCTGTTGTCCTGAAAATATTGTAAAGCAGGAACTGGCAAAACCTAGAGCAGTTTTCCTTTCACTGTAGAATACCAGTGTGCAGAGACCTCTTCATCCTTCCAATTATTCATTAGATTTATATCCTGCCTTTTGTACAGGAGCTCAAAGCATCGCAGATAAATCTCAGATCTATTTTTCCCCATGTCAGCAACCTTGTGAGGGAGACTGGCTTGGGAAAGAGTGACTGGCCCAAGGTCACCCAGTTGGCTTTCATGGTTGAGGGTGGGTGAGAACTTGGGTTTTCCTTCTCCTGACCCAACATCTGAACTACCACACCATACTTGTATGTATCCCTTGAGTACGGGTTAGGAAAAAGCTTCATGTATGGCAATCTCTCCTTTTGTCCTTGGTCCTCTGCATCACACTCAAAGCACTGGCATTTTTAGGATTCTGCTGCATCTCCCAGCAGATGGCCTTCAGAGGCAGTCACACGGGGGGATCTCAATGACCTAATAGCCACTGATTCCCCCATGACTTCCAGGAATTGGTCCAACCCTTTTCTGAAGCCAGCCAAGCTGGTAGCCAGCATCGCATCTCATGGTAGCAAATTCCAAAGTTGAATCACACGATGTAGGAAAAAGGGGATGCAACTTAACTAGAAGCACAAATAATTTTACTCTGTTCAAGTTTGGTATAAGATCCCCTTACATGCCAGTTATTCCACACACAGGTATGCATTCTGTGGCTTGTCAGTCCTATGTAAGTGGCTGCCATGGGCATCAGCTGGGGGGTGTCAAAAAAGTCAAGAGAGCAGCCACAACAACAGGATTGTAGTTCTGCCCCCTTTTAGATGTCTCAAAGTAACACATCTCATTAAAGTCAACAAAGGCTGACCAGTTTTTATTCATGTCTTGTGTGTCCAAGGTCCCCTGGTGTGTTCTGTAGGATATCTTAAATCTAAAATGTCCATGGCTGGCTGGGGAATTCTGGGAGTTGAAGTCCACCTATTTTAAAGTTGCCAAGGTTGGGAAACACTGCCTTAGACATTTGAAAATCAATAATTTGTAGGCACTAAGAGAAAGCTTTATCACTCCACTAGGCGTCACTGTTGCTGCATTAAAATGGGGAGGCTGGAATATCTTACTACCCATCTTCCTATCCATGTCAAGTATTCTGAAGGTCAAAAACTGTCAGATCTCTTTAACAGGCTCAGATAATAGAAATTCAAAACAAAGCCGGCACATTGAAAGAGCAGATGTTATTTGTTCCAGACCTTGAAAGTTATTCATATTCTGCATGAGTGTCTCTAACGCAAATCCTTGTTAAAATACAAGGCAGCAGGCTAAGTACAGTTCAGGCTGTTCCGCTACAGGTTTTGGAAAGGTCTTAGCTTAACTTGAATTTAACTAACTTAACTAACTCAGCAGTAGTATATGCAAAGTGAGGAACTGTATAGTTTTTCTTCCTGGAATGTTATGAATGTCTGTGATCCATGGCTCTTGAGGATACAAAGATCACCATTACCCATTTTTCCCCCTTTATTTTTCAAAGGAAATTCCAACAGGGGAAGTACTTTGAATAAGTGATGTATGATGTAGGTCATGAGCATTATTATGATTAGATTGCAGCCTGTGTGAGAACTTAAAGCAAATGCAGGCTGTGGGATTGGCTAGACAGCCAATCAAAATGGTTGCATTTTGAAGGCATCTGCTCCTTATTAAGACATTTGCAACATCACCTCCAAAATGCTAGAAATATTAAATAAAGAATGCAGAGTTGTTGGGAACAAAGCCATCTTCACCATGAGCTTCCATAGCAAACCTCTCAGCCTGTTCTGCTGAGAATTATCTCTGAGGAGGACCAAGGCAAGATGGCAAGAAGAGCTCTAAAACACAGAAAAGTAAGAAGGGAAATGCTGATGCCAACACAGCCTTAAAAAGCCCACAGCATCAGAAAGAAGAGGACAACCGGCAAAAAAATGGATTGACTCAGTTACAGTAGCCATGAGCGCACCGTTGGAAGAGCTGAAGGACTAGGTTAAGGACAGCTCATCATGGAGAAAAATCTATATATGTGGTGGCTAGGAGTCGACAGTGACTTGATGGCACGTAATCAATCAGTCAGAAAGGCAGGGTAAGTGACTGTGAAAGAGCGTTCATCAAAGGGCATCAACTAGCCCTGACCTTTTTGCAAAAATTGCTGAATTATCAAACACTACAAATGCAACCAGCTGAAATTAACCAAGAGAAAACAAGGCACCCCACCAATACTATTAGATAGTTCCAAAGATGGCCTGAGGATGCAGACGCCCTCTACAGTTTTCCAGAACCTAAAAAAACCATCTTTTAAAAAATGTTACACAATAGGGCTGGCTATGCGTGCTTCACAAATGATTCAATAGTGCACAAAGAGGAATGCTGTTGCACTCTGAAGTAGCCTGATGTGGGATGGGGGGGGGGCTTCCATGCATACTTGGGGGAAAAGAGGCCACCGCTTTAAGACCAGAACTAAGTGAGTGGCCTGAAACAGTCCTTCCAACCTGTGCACAGGGCTATTCAATGTTTTGAGGAGATAAAGGACATTGAAAAAGCCCAACCGATGCTTCCAGAAGCCAAACCCGTGGCACCCCACCCAGTGACACCTCCAGAAGGCTTTTATAATTTCAAAGCAAATTAATTCATTTTTAGAAACTTCTTGAAACTATACAGACCCCAAATTCAAGGTGCAAAACATTCAGATTTTTCAAGATTTAAGTGGGGAATAACTTAAACCAAAGGAAAAAGCTTTGACCTGTCACAAACCTCCCACAAAATGCCTGGCTCTCTTACCAATAGGGATTTTCATTCAAAATCCCACCCTTCAGCATCCCATTGACTTCTATTCTGCTCAGCTCAATTGGATTCTTGGTGGTTTATGCAAAATGTAGACTCAGCAACATTAACACATCTGAAGGAAGAAAAAGGCATCCATACAACCACACCCTGTCTTATGGCTCATCCCCGAATGTCTGCTCAGATTGGAAGGGTGCTCCTTGAGCCTCTGGGGGAAGCTATTCCATGACATGGAGGTCAAAACAGAGGCCTACCTATGGACCCATGACTTCTTGTGGCCACCTAGGGATGGGACCCTGAACACCCTCTCACTGCATGATGGTCCTGAAGGTAATGTGAAAGCAAGCCATATAGGGCTTTATAGGTCAAAACCAGCATTTCAAATTGAACTTTGAAACCCACTGGCAGCCAATGCAACATCTGGAATCAAGGTGTAATATTCACGTACGTAGTGGCTTTCAACCACCAATGAACTGACTGCTGCATTTGTATTAATTGTAGCTTCTCAATCAGCCTCATTTAGAATAGATGAGTGTTTGCTGTAGAGTAGATCTAGAGTATGTCGTAGTCATCTGGAACCTAAAGTGACAAATAATAATTAAATCTAATATTCTTTCTCTCCATCCTGACTCCCTCCCTCCCAGTTTGCAGCCACCAGGTCAGGATAGCTAGTGGTCCAGCCTGGGGTGGCAATGTAAAGCTGAATATCATCAGTACCCAAATACTGTAAGGAACATCACATGTTTCAAAATAAAATACACCTAAAGACAAAGAACTGAAGTTTCCTCTCAGGACTGAGTTTTACTGACAAATGATTACCTTATTACAAAATAAGCTTTCCTTAGCTCAAGTTGGCAGTCCTATACATACGTGCTGAGATTAACAAAACATTACAGAGATAAAAATTGCAATACAAACAAGAAAGTTTCTTTCAAAATTACACGGGGTGGATGATAACAATTAGGAGCTGCTTTTCTACAGCCCTGCTGAAGACATTTCAACTCCGTGTCGAAGGAAAGGACAAGAGCAGTATGGATTGCCGTGACAGCAGCACGTCTTTCTTTCGTCAGAATGTCACCCCTGCAGAAATTCTGTTGACAGGAAACCAGTGGGACAATTTTGCTCCGCATAGCAACCCTATAATATTAGTGACCTTTCACCCTCCTAACAACTGCAGATTCCTAATAAAATCTAGACATGTCAATAACAACTGCAGATTGCTAACAAAATCAATAACTACAGTAACAATTTATTAAATTTATATGCTGCCCAACTCCCAGCAACTCAGGTCAAGACTGCCCAATGGTTGCAAATCACTTGCTTCCTATCTCTGATATTATGTGGTTTTTCTGATCACAGAAGACGAAACAAACAACTTTAAATGTCGGTGGCTGGTGTGGGTCTTCCGGGATGTGTGGTGGTGGTCTTGAAGTTTTGTTTCCTAATGTTTCGCCAGCACCTGTGACCGGCATCTTCAGAGTGCAGGAGCACAGGAACTCCTGTCTGTGCTCCTGCACTCTGAAGATGCCAGTCACAGGTGCTGGCGAAACGTTAGGAAACAAAACTTCAAGAACACGGCCACACAGCCCAGAAGACCCACACCAGCCATCGTATGCCGGCCGTGAAAGCCTTCAACAATACAACTTTAAATGTCCTTAATTAACGGAATTGAATGACCTGATTTTTTTTAAAATGAAATGAATTAAATACCGTGCATCAAAATCCACCTTGAGAATTGTTGTGCCACCAAGTTTGTGTAATTAGAATAGGGGAAGTTGTATAGCTTTATCTTCCTTGAGCTTGAGCCCCTTCTAAAACAGCTTGAACTGGTGATAATCATTACAGCAAGCACTAAAAGCTGACGTTCTTTCCTTAAGAGCATCAGTTGGCCAACCCAAGATAGTAGGCTACCAGAAGTAGAAATGAGCAAACTGAGTAAATAATAGAAATACAGTGGTACCTCGGGTCACGAACGCTTCTGTTCACAAACAATTCAGTTCACGAACAGCACCGTTCACAAAATTTTGCTTCCATTCGCGAACGCCGGATTGGGTGACGAACAGGATCCGTGGCCATTTTCCCTGCCTTGACACATGGTCATGGCTTCCTGTAGGGAGGGGGACTCTCCCTCCAAGCAATAACCACCTCCCCACCCGCCTTCCTGTCCTCCATGCCAGAAGTCGCATCGAGCAAGGTTAGCGTTCTCTCTCTTCGTACTGTACTTTGTGTCATATTTTTGTGGTTTTAAAAAAAAAATACATATGGTTCAGAACGGATTAACTGTAATTACATTGAACCTTATGGGAAAATTTGATTCGGTTGGCGACCAAAATCGGTTGGCGACCAAATTCGTAGGGGTCAGAACGGATTAACCGTATTTACATTGAACCTTATGGGAAAATTTGATTCGGGTCGCGACCAATTTGGGTCACGACCAGAGTCGCAGAACGAATTAAGTTCCTGAACCAAGGTACCACTGTAGATGGTAAAAGTGCAGATCATTGAGAAAATCTACCTCAGTGGTCACTCAGAGTTAACAGCAACTTGATGGCACATAATCAAAAATCAATCAAAGGTGCAGACACTAAAATAAAGCTTGACATGGGTGCTTCATTATTACTGCCGTGTAACATTTCCAAATTTAATTTACTTCTCTACATAGATACTATTGCCGCGTGACTGAAACATTGTTTTCTCCGTAAATTAACTCACCTCCATACTCCAGCAGTGGACAGCCTAGGATGATTTAAGTCAGCTGTCCCAGTAGCCTTATTTTTAGACACCCCCCCACCAGCTGGCATGAAGAAAGTTGAGAGTCCTCCCTCCCCCTTTTTATTTCCACCATCACCAAAATGCTCTTAAACACAGTGGCATGACTAAGGTCATCTCTCACCATACACCAGGTTGGATACCGTATCTCTCCTCACCTATTTATTGCCCCTTTTTTCACTCACCTGGAGAGCCACAGGAGAACAAAAACCGAAAAGAAAACAGGGATAGAGTGCCTGGAGCAATTCTAACCAAATCCATGGTTCGTAAGAGAGGTGGAATTGCTAAGATGGAGCTACTAACTAAGGTTATTTCAAGTGGTTTTACTAAGAATGACCCCCCTCAAAGTTAATACTCTGAATCATTTAAGTGTTTTTTCATATGATGCACTAAGCCCACATATGATCCAGTAAAACATGGTATTTGAACTGGGCCACGATATCTAAAATGCACTTCTCTAGACATTTTTCATTGTTGCTCTCAGATCTTCATGCTGAAGCTTTCTGCTATCTTATCGAAATGCAGAGCAACAATCTAAAGGTCTGCACATATAAGCATGGTATTAATCATGCATCAACGATATCTTCTGCGGAATAGCATTTTTGTTCTTTTACAACCAAGCCTTGACTGGTTTTCCCGTTGCATTTTGGGAAGAGATCTGATTGCATTCATCAGATTAATAAAACGTCAAAGATGCTTTGAAAATATGTAAGTCACTCATGTTCCTGTTATGTGAAGTTTCGAGCAGCTGGACTACATTGTGAGCACTGTTATCGCGCAGAAGCTGCTAGTGGGGAGCATCCTTCCTGGGTGCAGTGCAAATCTGGAAGTCTACACTAACCCTGTGCTGGCGATGGCCTTCAAGGGAATATTCAGAAGCCCTTACAAAAGCAACAAGGGCAGAAACATCCCTTTTAGCCTGGGACGTGAGCTTGTATTAGGAGCAGGCTGAGGCTGGCTCTCCCTGATGCAAAAAATGGAAGGGATGATGACATACAAGCAGACTTGCAAAATGTTGTTACTGTATAGATTGGAAAATAATTCTAATCTTCCTGTGGAGTTGGTTTCCTGATCTGGTCTATTAACAGGGCTGACAGGCATCCAGAATAGCTGTCCTGTTTTCTGGATTACAATCATATTACACTTGGTTCTGGTTTTTAAAATTGATTTTGATATTTTGGATATATTTTGGGTGAGGGGATGGGGGACCTGCGTGGGGGAACGGTTGAAGATGATCTGTTGCTTGGAGGGTCTTCTTTTGGCTTCTGTAATTTTAGGTTGTCGTTTGGAAAACTTTCAGTCTTGTCTGAGGCCCTTGGTTCTATGTGATTTTGTCTTCTGGTTTCATCTTCTGTTTTGAATAGATCATCTGTCTGATCATTCTTTGGAGGTTTCTTCTGCTTAAGATCTCCTTGACTATCACCAGTCTCAGCCTCTGCTTTGGGTTGATTCCTTTCACCACTTTTTGGAGGTCTCAACTTCTGTTGGAGATCCCCTTTACCACCACTAGTATTAGCTTCTGCCTTGGGTCGATTGCCTTCATGACTCTTTGGAGGAGTTGTTACTCGTACAGCAGGATCCTTTACTTCAATCTTGGAAGGCACACTGGTATCTTTCCATCTTCGTGCCCCAGATTTTGAATTATACTCATACAGTCTTCCAGTGACTGTGGAGGAAACAATTAATTTAAAATTTCATTTTCAGAGTGGAAGGGATATGACTATTTATGATTGTTTATTTGACTTGTAACCCACTATAATCTGACAGGATTCTCAGTAACTAACAACAACATATATAACATAAAATGCCCACAGTAATATAAGTAATATTTCCATAAATAGTAAGAACATCCCAACAAAACTCAAAGCAAAATAAACAAAAATCTAAACGTCCATTTTAATCACCTCCTGAAATGGGACACTAAGGACGCCAAACTGATCTCAGTAGGAAGACTGATATAAAGAACAGGTGTTGCCACAGAAAAGCGATGTCTCTGTGCCTCATTCTCCTGACCTTACAGAACTGGGGCACTACCCACCCTCCTCCTGGAACAATCAAGTTGGCCAGTTAGGGAATGTGTTCCTGTAATGGTCTGTGAGAATGTCCTTGAGAGAAGAGGAGGAGGAGCCACAGACCAGGCAACAGTCGAATAAGAGGCAGCTGAGCCCACAGAAGGAATGGGAGCATAGCAAACACCTCAAAAGGGACCCTCCCTAGTTTCTTGGACCGTAAAGGCGAGGGGGGAGAGATGTATTTTCAGACTTACAAGATTGATGTCAGCCCTTTGAACTTTATTGTAAGGTTACAGTAACAGAATCTTGCAAATTTGAAAGTACATCTCTTCCCCCTTGCCTTTACAGTTTAAGAAGCTAGGGAAGATCCCTTCTGAGACATTTTGCCATGCCCTTATTGTTTCTGAGGGCTCAGCTGCCTCTTATCCAACCATTGCCTAGCCTGTAGCTCCTCCTCCTCCTCCTCCTGACTCTCAAGGACATTCTTACAGACCATTACAGGTCCAGAAAAAAACTCTCCAGCAGTGAAGCTTGAGAATCACAGCCCATTCTCTATGCAGCCACAACAATTATTTAAGGTGTCTAAAGTGCATCAGAGATTCCTGGGTGAATTATTAACAAGAAGGGGGGCAGAGCCATCAATCAGGAATAAATGAAATACCGGATATAGGTACAACACTTCCGACCCAAACGTAGTCAAAAATTGCCAATGTTTATTGCATGGTTTGTAAACCATGCAGGAAATCATTCACTGGTATCTTTCATAAGCAGAAGGAAACTCTTCAGGTTGGTCCTGTGTACAACAGCCTTTAGTATGGAATTTAAACATGAATCAGCTGTTCAAAGAGGAAAACTCTGTAATCAATAGGGAAACTACCTGTTAGATTATAGCAAATATGATTTATTGCTTTGGCACTTTTGATAATTTGGCTTTTCTCCTGAATGAAGCGTGGCATTGATATTTTCCTTGGAAGTATAAATGTCTTGCTCTAGTAAAATTTATGCTCTTTCATTTCAAAACCATTTTGTTCTTCTTACTGCCCCTTAGTAATTGTAATACCTGGATCTATTGCTTCCCCATCGAAAACAGGATTTAAGTTGGTCATTTCCTAAAGAGTGAAACAAAATGCTATTTGAGTACCATTAATTAAAGAAATGAGGAAAACAGCTGATCAGAATGGAATCAAGTAGATTTCTATAATCTGCATGTTGTATTATAGCAATGTGAACATAATCAAAGTCTGCAATAAAATGACTGTAGTTTAGGCTACTGTTCTGGCATATTTGGATCATTTTGCCAAGATGCAGACATAACTTTTAGACTTTACATGTTATTAATTGTTTAAAAATCTTGATAGGTTTTCTATCTCGAAGCAAACTTTCATCTTGCTTGATAGAAATAAAGAGAACAGATATTATATTCCAACTGAATTTTGCACAGTGCAAGGCGCTGAAGTATAGATACACTTCTCCCTTCAAGCTGAGTTGAAGCTACAACTGTCACTCAAGAGAAAGATTCTGGGGCTGGTTCCAAATTAAGAAGTTTTTCAGATGAGGGATGAAAATAAAAAAGCAGAAGAATAAATAGGATGTAGAAAGGAAATGCAATAATTCACTCTCAGAGCGTTTGCCATAAACAATATGAAAACAGATTCTCAGATTGATTTATACAGATATAAAAAAGGGCATACATTTTCAAATCAATGCTCGGTAGGGCATCAGTTGGTAATGTTCATATCATTAGGCAGTGACCTCAGATGGCAAATTTTGGGAGGTTTTAGCAATAGAGCATGGCCCGTCAACAGGTCATACTACAAAAGTGAGTGGGACCACGATATCCTGTGGGAGATAGGCTCAGGAGTTTTAACGAGTAAAATGGTTGCTATAATCATCTGCAAGGGTTGACCAAAGATTTTGCCCCCTAAAGCCCCCCAACCTTCTCAAAGCAAGCATTTTTGGTCCTACCCACTCCAGGGGCCACAAAAGGATATTGATGGGCGGTGGATGCAATGTAGAACAAGAGAGCAGGATACAACCAGAAGATCGGTCTAGCATCTTTAAACTATTCTGCTGCCTTCAGGTGAGCTGGAAAATGCTGCCCCAACATCAGTGTTATAAAACAAAAATCAACCAGCATTTCAGGCAGGATTTATACGAAGACTATAAAGTTCACCACCTTGGAAAGTGATGACTAGGAAGTGATTGAGCACTTCTTGTTTACATTTTGCCAACGGAAGTGTGACTTCCAATACTAGGAAGTCTTGTAAATTGGACTAAGGATGTGAACTTTTAAACTGGATCTAGGAAGACAAAAAAGGAAACGCAGCTCTAAATTACTTTAATTTTGTGCTGTATTTCTCTGCTACCTGATTTGAAGAGGGGCACATAAATTTTTATAAGAATAAATGATCCAGATTAAGCAGGAAGGAAAGAAAGAATTACAATATCCTTTCCAGGCTGTAATGTGAACCAGAATAAATCTTGGCATTATACTAACCCTAAGTAGGCAACGGTACTGTGGTTTTTAATTTGTCTATTTAAATTGTAAAGCACACTTACCCATATTACTTCTTTCTTTGTCTTCTCTACTTTGTTCTTTTCTGTAGAAGAAAATATCATTATGCTGCTTTTCCTGACATTTAACTTTATGAAATAAACATGAGGGAACTTAAAAGTATCAGATCAAATCAAATTCTTTATTACAGGTCATCAACCTGGAATAAATAAAACTTACTACATAAAACCTAGAGTTGAGCTAAAAACAGAGCATACAATATAACACATAGAAGATAAAAAGTTAAAAGTTAAGCACTTTCAGAGAACTGAAATCAATATACGTGCGGAATAAGATTTAAAAGGGAGGGGCTTTGATTACCCAAGATGTGCCCACCTTGACTTTTGTGACCCTCCATGGATGACTCTCATGACCTCCTGAATCAATTTGTCTTAAACGTGCCTAATGTTAGCTGAAACCTGTATAACTAATAACATGAATAGACACTGACCACTTCAGTTCTTAGCCCCTAATTAGACTTATGAGATGATCAATGTATGATTATCTCTCCCATAGATGTCTGCCTTTGAGTAAATAGAAAAACAGCTTGTGAAATCAATCATGCATCTTGAATATCACAGGTCTGAGCCACATCCTCATCTGATTTGCTGAAAATGATCTTAGTCTGAGAACTGAAGAAACATCCCCACTTTTTCCAAATTTCTATACCTTTCCTAATGAGGAGAAGCATTACAGTAGGCCTTCATCATTAACAGCAGAACCCTGCTTGTATGTATTACAGAATTCATATGTACTATATTGCATAGTGTGTATTTCCTCTGTAAAATTATATTTATTCCCTAATCCAATTCACCGTTTAAAGAGATACATACACATGACTTAGGTCAAATGTGGAGAAGAATGCACAATTAAATGAGCAGACTCAGGTGATCTCTGTAGAACTGCCTTTGAAGAATACTCAGAAACTTCAACAGGTGAAGGGTGTCATAATGAGTGCCATACGTGAAGTGGGCTGTGGTGTCATATGACCTCGCCATTTCCTAAAGGAAAGTCTTCTCTTCTGTGTAGCTACCCAAACCCTAAGGTCTTCTCAGATACTTCTCCAGATACTCTTACAGATGACATGAAGTGGATGGAAATTGGGGAGAAAGTCTTAATGCTGGAATTATAATTACAGAATGCTTTCCCCACACATAATGCACCTATAGCACCGTGGTAGCCAAAGCCCACATTACATATTTGGAAAGAGTGCAAAAACTGATGAAGCTGAGGCAACGCTATTAAATTATTACACATGCCCTGTGTTTCCAGCTGAAGAAGGTGAAAAACCGCACTGCTGAGTTTTAGCCAGCATGAAGCACCAAGTTGTGTGCATTCTTCCATAATCCTTCCCCCTAACACAGTGTTGTCCAAACTTGGCCACTTTAAGATGAGTGGACTTCAACTCCCAGAATTCCCCAGCCAGCCATGCTGGCTGGGGAATTCTGGGAGTTGAAGTCCACTCATCTTAAAGTGGCCAAGTTTGGACAACACTGCCCTAACAGGACTCAATTACTGGTGGAACGCCAGTTGGTGAGTGTTCAGACAGAGTCTTCTTCACTGTGATGCTCAGACTAAGGATTCTGTCACAAAAACATATTTTGTCCCTCCTGGATAATATTTCAGCCCAATTATTCTGCTGGATTTTCAAATCTGTAATCTGATGTTTCTTCTGATTTGTTAACATTGTTCTATCCAATTGTTTTTTAAATTTTAAAAATTGAATTCCTATCGTATCAGTTTTATCACTTTGAGCCACCTTAAGATCTGAGAGCTCTTCAGGCTTTTAGTACAGGTGGGTAGCATCCACACACAGATATACATTCAGTTGACTCCTAATGCATCTTTGAAGTAGCAAAAAGACATATACATGAGTGTCTATATATAAGAGGCTTTAAATTTTGACTGATTTTGTGCCATCAAGTCGGTGTTGACTCTTAATGATCACATAGTTAGACCTTCTCTAGGATGATCTGTCCCCAACCTTGCCCTCCAGGTCTTCCAGTGGTATACTTATTGCTGTTGATCATCCTCTTAATTTTCCTTCCACCTTTTCCTGCATTATAGACTTCTTAAGAGAACTAGGTCCAAAAATTATATGCCCAGAATATGGTAATATGAGTCCAGTCATTTGTATTGTGAGTGAGAATTCTGGATTGATTTGTTCTATGATCCATTTGTTCATTTTTTTCACTATCCATGGTATTGTAAAAAGTCTTTTCTAACACCAAAGTTCAAAGGTGGCGATATTCTTTCTATCCTGCTTCTTCAAAGTCCAACTTTCACTTCTATAGAGTAGCATAGGAAAAACAATTCCCTGCACTTTTCTGAACTTTGGAGATACAGACTCATAATGGCATCATGAATATCTTTTCCAAGGTCTTCATTACTACCCTACCAAGTGCTAATGTATGGTGTATTTCTTGATTGCTGGTTCCTTTACTGTTTGATAGTTGATCCTAAAAAGCAGAAGTAATCTACCACTTCCATATCTTCATTGCCAATGCTGAGGCTGGCTCTAAGTTACATATCAAAATTCTGTTCTGCTCTGTTAAAATTACAATATTCTCTCTGCAATCTAATCCGGTTCTCCACAACAATATTTTAAACTGGGTGATTCTAGGTAGAACTGCAACTGAAAAACATATATACTTTGAAAACATTATGTCTCATATTAACAATGAGACAGTGTTTTAAGAACAAGGAAAGCAATTAAAAAAAGAACATACCTGGCAGGTCTATCCTGTCATAAATTAAAAAAAAAACACAGATTATTATTATATTAATGGTCATTAGACAATACAGTAAACAAAGCTGGATTGGAAAGTATTGACAACAATGAATTCAGGTTCTGGAGGACAGACAGACACTTTAGTTTCTGCCAGTTTGACCAATATAATTTTTGAGCAATATAATTAAATGCTTATGCAAGGTGAATACTGTGCCTTTAGAGAACATGTGACAGCTTAATGTTTTAGTGCTTTTGTTTTGGGGGGAAAATATGATATGAGAGATTTTAACACCCCATTCCCCATTTTTCATGTTGTTGAAGATAATGGAAATTGTAGCCCAAGAGCATCAAGCTGGGGAAGACTGTTTCAGGTTGTCCACCCAGCTAACATGTTTGTTCCTGTTCCAGAAGATCAGGGTGACTGTAAGCAGTTGGTTTCTAGAGCAGCAACTGCATAACTGTTGTGTATTTCTTGTACAAGATCCAAACCTCTTTCTTGTGTTACAGATGCCATACATTTTTCAAATTCAACAATACAGTGGTACCTTAGGTCACGAACGCTTCTGTTCATGACCAATTCGGGTCACGAACAGCTCCGTTCGCAAAATTTTGCTTCCGTTCGCGAACGCTGGATCAGGTGACGAACAGGATCCGCGGCCATTTCCCTGCTGTGAGACGTGGTCGTGGCTTCCTGTAGGGAGGGGGACTCTCCCTCCAAGCAATAACCGCCTCCCCACCCACCTTCCTGTCCTCCACGCCAGAAGTCGCGTCAAGCAAGGTTAATGTTCTCTCTCTTCGTACTGTATTTTGTTTCATATTTTTGTGGTTTTAAAAAAAAAAATACATATGGTTCAGAACGGATTAACAGTAATTACATTGAACCTTATGGGAAAATTTGATTTGGGTCGCGACCAATTTGGGTCGCGACCAGAGTCGCGGAACGAATTAAGTTCGTGAACCGAGGTACCACTGTATATTGTCAGTAGAAAAATTCAAGCTAGACCAGTGTGCTTAGGAGCTACAGTAGGCCTTGAGTTCAGTAAAGTAGATGTCATGTATCTATGGAATAAAAGCTTGTATAATATCAAGGAAGGTTCCTTAGTTCTTTTTATACCAGTATGTATTTGAGAGAGAGCTCTCTGTAAGATTATACTTTCTGGAAACACTTTCTAGAGGGAATGGAAAACTTTATATTCATTAACAATAGTTCAGAATTAAGATCATATTGCTCTCAGACTATAAGAAGCAGAGACTGGGTTCATACCATAGAAACAAATGATAATATATTATGTTATGGTTTCATTGTTTGAGGTATGCAGTGTCATAATTTTTGTCCCACAAGAAAGCAGACCTAAAACACCATTCCCCAACTTGGTTGCCCTCTAGACATATTGGGAGAATTATAGGAATTGAAGCCCAACACTTTGGAACACACCAAATTGGGAAAGTGTGATCAAAGTGTTTTTCAAATCATGAATTTAGCTTCTGTAGTTCCTGCACATGTTACAGAACATTTTCTGCTTGCAGAAATCAACAATGGCTAGTGTACATATCACTACAAGAAATTACAACATTCTATAACATATTTCTTAATTTCTGTTGTTGAAAATTACCTAAAGTAGACATGTTACCTCTTTGTAAAGCTCCAGTCTATTGATCTAGCACTTTTGTCTCATGCCAACTGTTTGGTGTTGGATTAGTGCAGTTTTTCAACCTTGGTGACTCTAAGATGTAAGGACTTCAACTCCCAGAATTCCCCAGCCAGCTTCTGGGAGTTGAAGTCCACACATCTTAAAGTTGCCAAGGTTGAGAAACACTGGATTAGTGTGTTCTGCAATTCCAGTCCATTCTGATCTATTCAATAAATGGTAAAGAAACAAGATTATTGTGATGTTTGAACACAGCCTGAATGTAATGTATTTGGGCTGCTTAGAAACATAAATATAACAGAACAACTAGGTGCCTGAGGCCAAAGATCTACTGCTCCAATCTCATTCAGTGATATGGATTCTTAATGGGACCATTCCAGAACAAAGATACACATTGCAAACACTGTCCTAGAAGTAGCATAGTTTCCTTTCAGTTACTTACAGTGGCTTTGTGTCAGCTCTGGGAGGGCAATGGGCACGGAGGTATTTTGCCAGCAAAAAGGCTAGATACCCAAGCAATCCAAGCAGCAACAAACTGCCAAGGACGATGAAGAATGGCACATACCAAGCTGATGAAGCATAGACATTTTCTTTGCTGGTCACAATGGTAACACCAGGCTTGTAAGGAAAAAAGGGGGGTTGGGAATGAACTTGTTCTTAATTACCATGAACGCAAAAATATTCTCTTCGGTGGAGATCAGCACTGCAGTCATAATAATATTGCATGGAACGCTCATTTGGCTAGTGATGTGTTTAGGAACATTGATTTTAAGTTAGCAATTGTCATATATCAAATCCATCCAATGAACAAAGAAGATGCTACACTCCTCATTAACTTCCATAACACCTTGTTTCTACAGCTACCGTTCCATTGCATCCATGGATCTTGCTTGCTTGTAATGTGGTTCGTGGTGGGACTCTGTCTTACTGAATATCAGGGTTGTGCAATATTCCAGCTTCTGTTCCAAAAAAGTGCGTTAGAGTTCAAACATAGCACGCATCTATAAATCTAAAAAGCAGCTGTATTTTTTCCCCAGGGTCTCATACCAGTTACAAGGGACAACAGGACAATACCGGGAAAAAATGCAGTTGCTTTAGAGAGCTGCCAACTGGGGGTACAGCCACACAGCTGTGTACCCTAAAGAACCTTTTCTAAATTATTTTTGAAGTGCTGCACATACAAGCTACATACATATCCATTATATTGTCCCTTTGCAGATAGGCAACATTATGCAAAGGGCGGTAAGACAAAAAAAAATGAAGGTATGAAATAAGAGAAGGAAATATACCCTTACACCAATACCATATAACAGGGTTCCTCAACTTTGGCAACTTTAAGGCAGGTGGACTTCAACTTCCAGAATTCCCCAGCCACCCTTGCTGGCTGGGGAATTCTGGGAGTTGAAGTCCACCCATCTTAAAGTTGCCAAGGTTGAGGAACCCTGCCATACAACATACCTCTACCTATCTTTTTAATTTTACAAATTATCCTTGCTTTCCCCTTATCCATTCCCTGCTTCATACATTGCCTTCTGTTCTTTAAATTATTGTCTCTTTCTTTCCAACGATCTTGCCAACTCCATCCAATCGTAAATATCTTCGTCTTCCCCTTCTTCTCAACTCTTTTATATATAGCATTTGCTTTGCAATTTGATCCTCCTACTTCCTCTGTATGACCAAACCACCTCAACGTACTTATTTTACCCTGGTCACCCACTTTTGTATTCAGTACATATTCATTTGGTGCCCATTCATTCTTGACCCTATATCTTCTAGTCTTACCACACACTTCTTAAGTAATTCAGCTTACTTGAATATTTGTCCTGACATCCACACCTCTAGCTTTGTTCTTCCTTACCATCATATGCTCAGTATATGCTATTAACATATTTGTATATTTGACTTAACCAACTATTTGGGGACTCAAGAGGCAGCAGCAGCAACCACAAAATTGCCAAAATATTGTCTGATCTCTCACACTACTATGAAACATTCAGCATTCTCACAAGGTTTGACAAGGTTTGGGTGTGCTTATGTGTGATTTTGTGGAATTTCTTTTGAGTTATACCTTTTTCATGTGGGATTCATAAACCTGTAAATGCCATGATGCTGTTATCTAAACTGTAATTGTATAAAATGTACTCATGTTATTCACACTTGGTTGCTATCTTCTGCCTATCCTGGGCAGAGCTGATGCTGTATAAAATAATTATATTCAAAGCCAAAATGGAACAGATACAGAGTACCATTTGACTATAGAAAAGTTGCCTTGCTGCATTAAGTTGGAATCTTATGCATTTCCATGTAAATACATTTCACAGGATGGAGGTGGCCTTGAAGACAAAAAGTGGCAGCTGTTAGGAAAACGTGAACTTAGCCCAGAAAAACAGGCAGGTATGAAAAAGAAACTCAAGATTGCCCCACCTTGAATCTCTTTGGTATAACAGGGAGGGAAGGCGAAACACGGTCAGGCTTTCAAGATCTGTTATTATATCAATAGAGTAGAATTCTAATACTTCTTGTGGTGTCTGTTTCATGACCCAGTCGACCTTGAAGGGCTGTCAGATATGACTAAGTAACAGTTCTGTGCCTGACTCTGTTTCTTGGCTAAGTTGAGGGCTTTTTATGATTCTCCGGCTGCTGTGTGTTTTATTTCTTGTTTTATTTAGTATTGGTGATGTTTTTTATTTGTTTTTAATGTGATGAGCTGCCCAGAGTCATGTACTTGAGATGGATGGCCATATAAATTGAATGAATTAATGAATTAATGAATCAATCAATCAATCAATCAAGACTCCGATGCATGGTACAAATGTCCAGGGACTCTGTATTTCAGGGATACACAACTTCTTTCAGTTTAAAAACTGGCTTTCTATTGAATATTGGATCAAAGATCCTGCTGTGAGATGGGCAGTCATATATGCTGCATGCTGGAATAAATAAATAAATAATCAATGTCAACACCCCCCCCACAGTCATCCATCTGTTTGTAATAATCAGCAGGTTGCAGGGGTCTGGTCAAAAAGAGATAAATGGTGGCCACAATGGTGCAGTTGAAGCTCCGTCTGGTTTTTATGGGTGCACCAGGCGGAGCTTTGATTGTGCCATTGTGGCACCATCTTGACTTTTTTTGACGTACTTGGGAGGTGACCCTGGCAACTGAGCAAACTTACTGTTGTAGGAATCACAGTGGTGGGGTCTGGAATGACTCTGATGGTCAAGGTTACTGTGCCAGTTCGAATGTGGACTGCAGCTCTTTCGGTGCTCGATAACAGATTATCATCCGTTACAGAAACCAACAGGTGGTATTCCCAAACTCTATCCAGTCCTGTCTTATAATCAAATGGGGTGGCAAATACCAGCCGTGAGATGTTCGAGCCAGCGTTTGGAGAAAAGGTGAAATGGTTATTCACATTACCTAAAAGCAGAGCCAAAGACAAAATGCAGAGAAAACTATATTAACAAAAAAATAAAATAAAGACAGCTGGTGATTTAATTCACTGGAAGGGAGTGGCTCTGTGATATGAACCAATTAACATTGTGATTACTGTATCTCACAGAAATCTTAAAGCCAGAGTTTTCCTCCCAATTGTATAAGTATGCGAGAACAGTTTATGGTCAATTAGAAACTGGAAGAGTTTCTCTACCTCCTGGGAACGGATATATTCTCAAGCTGATCTTTCCAACTCACCCCCCTCCAGCTGTTAAATGTTATTAAACTAACTTTTTAAACAGCTGCTTCACATGAACCAGGCCAACGCAGCCAGACAGCACCCCTGCCCAGAGCCTTATGGAGCCTCCAAAGTCATCTGATCTCAGTTGCTAAACATTAATGGCATAATATCCTGCAATGCTGTGATGGGAAGCACAGCGAAGTTGTATTAAGGCCTGTAAATAAACTTAACATATTTTAAAAAAAACCCTAACCAGAAAAAGTTCTAACGTCAACCCCCTCTGCATCCTCAAAGTGTAGCCCCCACTCCCTATCAAAAATGTTAAACATTAAACAAGTTAAACTCCTCTGTTAAAAAAAGGACTTCGACACCACTTTAAAAATCCTATGCATACATATAAAGAGGAGGAATATACATGACAAATGTATTTTTGCAATTAAGTTCATCACGCATGTACTATACCTGCCAAAGCATCAATAGCTTTTACAGCTTCTTGCAGGTTGAAAAGATGGTAGCAAACCATTTTTCAATTGCATGCAAAGTAATTCTTGGCAAGTATGAACAGGAAAGCCTTGCGTTATCATTCAAGCCAACTGGCAAACTAAGCTCAGATTGTACCGTAACCCCACGGCACTGAAAGTATTCCTTTTGGTATTGATACTCCCGTAAAGAAACTACAAGTGACCTTTTAAAGGAGTCCAACTTGATTCAGTGGCTGGATCATGAAAAGGCTGATGAAGGAAAACTTGCCTGCCGTTAGCAATCATTCAGGGGGAAACGATTTCCTTGTGATCCCATGGAAGCTAGATCAACTACAACTAGCATTTGTCCAGAGCTTTAGTAGGGTCAGCCTTGCGAGGTAGTCCAGACAAGAAGCACACCCAGAAGTACTAGCTCTAACTTTATTGTAAGGGTAAACTAACAGAATCTTGCAAGTCTGAAAGTACAGCTCTTCCCCCTTGGCTTTACAGCCCAGGAAACTAGGGAGGGTCCCTTCTGCCACGTCCCCATTCCTTCTGTGGGTTCAGCTGCTGCTTGTCTGACCATTGTCTAGTCTGCAGCTCTTCCTCCTGTCTCCCAAGGCCATTCCCACAGACCATTACAAGTAGCCACCAATTCTAAAACCCAAATAACATGTATTATAATATATATTCTACCAGCAACTAATGACATAAGTGTCAGGTTCAGCCCAAAGAACTCCACGAGACAGTACAGGTCTAGTTCAATAGCTTTTATTAGCTTCCAACCACAGACAGAATCCTGCCAGACTGAATCTAAACTCCTCAAGCCAGCAAACAAAACCCCGCAAATTCCTTAGGGTGGTGCCAGTCTTATCCTCTTAACCTTCCCACTCTCCTGCTGGGGACTAAGGCAATGCTTATCTCCCCAAGCGCGGCCTTCATCGAAGCATTCCATCACAATAAGATATTCAAAGATGAAGTATAAAATACCTGATGTAATAGTATATCGGAATGATCTCGGACTTGAATCCCGATCCACACAAGAAATACTGAAACCATTAATAATGCCCAAACTTAGATCCACTGGCATATTCAGCAACTGTGAAGAAGGTGTGCAGTTTGGTGGTTCATCATTTGCTTCAAGAACATTTATTATTACCTAAAGGAGTAATTAAAAAAAATATCTGAGCAATCAAGAAGGTTTTCTAGTCTATAGATTCAGGGCTGGCTCTACTAGTAGTTACAACAGAGCACTTGGTCTCAGCAGCAGATACAAGTCATGGCAAGCTCTTAGAGGGCCAAAAGCTTGGAGTAAGTTATAACTTATCAGCTTGTAGAAAAAGATCAGGGAGAGGCAACTTCTTATCCTTCATCTCAAGCAACACAACATTTTGTATCAAGCACTGTACTTTTTGAAGAAATCTGATCTGCTTTCATCCAGCTTTCCATGTAACAGAACATTATATACTATTACTACATATTCTCGACCACCATGAGTTCTTCCACATGTGGTGGCATGCAAGCATCATTTTAAAAAATGGAGCAGATAAATTGCCTGTTCTGCCAATCCTGTCTTTATGTTAGAAAAGGTACTCGAACGCTGACAAATCTAAGCAAAAGAACAAGGAAAGGAAAAAGAAATGGCTCGTCAAGAGAAACCTGTGATTCTTCTAGTTTGAATCTGTTGGTTATGAAGGTCAGTGGTCCTCAGGGTAGGTCTTCTCTTCCTGGGGTATGTGAAAAATTGAACTGAAAATGCCACTTATAAAATGTGGACGTTGTGCTGCGCCACTGATATGTGGAAGCCGAACGTGGTGGTTCTTAAAGTGCACGGCATGCCCTGTCACTTCAATTGCCTTGTTCTGTTGCAAGTGGCCATGAGAATGCTAATACTTATAACTCTGATAGCAGATCCGATGACTGAGCATTGGTCTTAAACCCTCCTTAAACCCTCAGCTCTGCTCTGGCTTGAAGCATTGCCTTAGAAAGCATTGAATGGATCCAACCAGAATTTGTAAGTGCCTTACAAATCCCAGAATCAAGGAACTTTTGATGGACATTGTGTAATGCAGTGTTTCCCAACCTTGGGAACTTTAAGATATGTGGACTTCAACTCCCAGAATTCCCCAGCCAGCATGGCTGGCTGGGGAATTCTGGAAGTTGAAGTCCACATATCTTAAAGTTGCCAAGGTTGAAAAACACTGGCGTAGTGCGACGTAGAATTTGGGCATCTGTTGCCACTTCATTCTTTCCCACATTCTGACGTCAGCATGGGTTTTCCATAGTACAGATGTCTGAATCGGTTCTCTTCTGAGGATCCCCTCAAAAGATCTCTTCTGAAGGTTCCCCTCTGACACAGACTTCAGGAAGGGGACGCTGAGAACGAATAACCCCCCCAGTTCAGACAAGGTCATGTTCCTTCTATGGGTGTCAACATCTGGCAAGTCCTACTGTATTTATCATAAAGAGGAAAGAAAAGTAGGTTGTAAAGAACAGTAAGTTCTGCCTTAAGCTTGCTAGTTTACTCACAGATGAAGTCCCGATCCTGCCTTCATTGTCCGAAGCTTGCACCATGAGGAAGTGCATTTGATTTTCTTCATAGTCTAATCGCTTTGTGTTCCTCAAAATGCCCGACCGGGGATGAATTAAAAGTAAGTCTGCAACACCTTCGCTGCTTTCTCCATACAAAATTGAGTAAGATATTCCAGTGGAAGGTAAATCCTCATCAGTTGCAAGTACTCCTCCAATAGAGGACCGAGCTGAAGTGAAATAGCAGCACATTAAGAAGCCACACAAGCCGTTTTGTGGGTGTGTGGGGTGTGCAGAGGTTGTACAGACTTCAAAAACGATTCAGAAACAGTGTTTCAGACCAGGGGTCAAAAAAGTCAAGATGGCAGCTACCTCTCTGTGTCAAATCCCCACCCCTTTTTAAGATGAATCTGAAGTATGTAACAAAGGGGCATGGCTTCAGTCACATGGTCATGGCCACCTTTTTGACTTTTTCGACAACTTCCATGGACACCCTGCTTCAGATTGTAGACAGTTTCAGCAATTCTCTGCTATTCATTAAAATACCCCAAGGTATTTTGGGCTCCTGTGGAAGCCTGACAAAAGAAATTTTAAAAATCATTAAAGTTAATAGGGCTTCTAAAAAAACAGTCATTCTTTTTTTTCAGGATTGCATAGGGATCTCAAAAGTTGGGGTGCTTTAAGGAATAATAGGGAGGTGCTATGCTGGCCAATAGTATGTGGTATTTCTGAATCTCACAGCGTGTGTGTGTGTGCGTGAGCACGGGCACAATACTAATTATTATTTATTTAATTTCTGTACTGGACTAAACAGATGAAAATCAGCAACCCCTCACCACCGCCTATGAAAACCACTTTAAATCGATACGTGGGATTGAAATATCCAATCTTTATGAATCCTTACGGGTGTTTTTGACTTTCTTAAAGGCATGTGAAGTAGATCCCAGTATTTCTTCTACGTTCTTCTGTCTAGACATCAGAACCAGCTGCACAGAAAAGATACTAAAGAAGTTGTGAACGGAGAAACCAGAAGAATAAAGATGTCCTTTGGCTGAGACTTAGCTAAACTACTCTTAACTTTGATTGCTCTCCTCTTAAGCATCTTGAGAGGACTGGAGAGATAATTTAGCTCCTGATTTCAGGGGTATCCTGAGGGCCAAAAAAGTCAAGATGCAGCCACAATAATGTGATCGAAGCCTCACTCCCCTTTTGTAACCCACATAAAAGGGCAGGGCTTTGATTGCATGGATGTGGTTCCCATCTTGACTTTTTTGACACCCCCCCCCGGAGACCATACTGGCATATTTTCAAAATCTTTGCTGATTAAATTTTATTTATTGTAAGCTAATTCATGTTTTCCTTACAAAGTCAAGATGGGTGTTTTGGAAACAACACTACCATTTTCACCACAATTGCTATGTTCATGTAGTGATATCAGCAGATTTTGGTTTGTTTCATTGACATTCAGAAAGTTTAGAAAAACCTTAAAAAAATAAATGGGAGGGAATAGGTGTATTAAATTCTGAAGAGGGTTCAAACACTTAATTCGAATGGTTTCTTTGGTCTTAAAAAAGCATTTACAGTACAACTGTCTGCTTGGCTGATACAGAGAAGCTAATAGAATCAGCATTAATTTGAGAGGATTCCATTTTATAGCCCTGCAAATTTCTGAAAACGTCACCATAACTTACGTGGTTCTAATTCAGATACATTAAAAATGTACAAAGACCTACTGAAGACCGGATCAAACTCATTCTTTGGTTGAATTTTGATGTAAATGAAGATTAGCTCTGTAAATACAGCAAGTAAGAAAAACATGAAGGATGACACAGAACGACAAGCCCCATTTAAAGAGATCTCTTCTTCCAGAAAAAAAATGGGGCAAAAAGGGGGCAGGAAGGAAAGTTGATACTCACTAGAAAAGTAAGGCCAAGAAATATCCCGGATGACAGTATTCAGAATATATTGTCTCTGCACGCTCCCGCCTGTTTTATTTTCGAAGTCTACATTTCCTATGAGCTTAAAGGAACATGCTTTTATTTGACTGTGGCATTATTTTCCCTTTCTGTGATTTGTTATCACATTTTTCTATGACTTCTGACCTGCTCCAGAGGGATTTGTAGTCATAAGGGGCATGGCGATATAAATAATTTTTTTTTAAAAGCTGGCTTCATACACAATGCAGTTGTACAGAATTGTGTTCCATATAACTATGTCTCAAATACAAAAGTAACCTTGATTGATATTTATGGTTCTTCCTTAGGAATGTGGGATGTAGTAACTCTGCAATTCCCCTGAAATGTGTCAAGAGGCTCAAAGAGTCTAGGTTAGGTTAATCCTCAATGGAACAGGTTTTGGCTCCATCCTAAATAAATTGTTTGATTTTCC
This sequence comes from Python bivittatus, assembly GCF_059951505.1. Taxonomy (NCBI): domain Eukaryota; kingdom Metazoa; phylum Chordata; class Lepidosauria; order Squamata; family Pythonidae; genus Python; species Python bivittatus. The sequence continues at coordinate 9,207,067 of NW_028277037.1, read as the reverse complement.
TTCTTAATACTAAAATGTCCTAGTCTTAAAGTTCCAATCTGGAGAAGGTTTTTGATAATGGTCTTGTTGAAATCAATGAGCACTTACATGTCTCCACATTAAATCTTGACCAGCTTTAATGCTACTTTGATGTGAAAGGTTTCCCCCCTTGCACTTCGTATGTTGATCACACTTGAAAAGGCACACCATTCTCCAAGTTTAAATAATATAAAGCAAGTAATTAGCAGACCTTAATTATTCCAGAGTGAGGAGGATCCTGGGTGAATTTATTACTTCCAACTCCAGACAGTTCAGTGAAGTTAAACAGGTAGTTTGGTGACTCAGTATCAATGTCTTCGCAATCATTCCGTAAATTGATAATTTCTAATCCAGGAGAATCCGTTTCAGAAATTATCCTCCTATTTAAGAAAAATAAATTAGCTATGGAATTTATTCCAGGTTTTCTGTTCTTTGCTTACCTTTCCTAAATGTCTAAAAGAAGTCCTCTTGTGTTAGAAATATCATTTTTCTGGGAGTATAATCACATCGGAAAAGGGATGAGACTGGGGCATCTGAAGAGGTCTTTTAATGATCTTTCATGGGCCTCAGAGGAAATTATTATCCTTTCTTTGCTGCTCTCCTTCCCACTTTTTAGCATCAATATAAACAGGGGTATCTGGGGGCGATGTCAAAAAAGTCAAGGTGGAGCCCACAACTATGTAGTCAAAGCCCTTGCAATGAACTGCAGAACATTTACAACTAAATGTGTGGTGTGGTATCAAGGAGTAGCATAGCTGTTGGGGAAAATATCCTATTGAGGTTTGTGAAATTGCATGATTAAAGTGATCTCATGCATAAAATCTTATTTAATCCTTCCTTGTTGAAAATAGCACAACGATTCCTACTTCTGGAATGACTCACGGATGAGTTTTGGATGGACTTGGGGTCCCTTATAAAGGCCACTGGATTGTCCGGGTTATTCACTGGCCTCCAGGTATCTCCTTCGTTCCCAACTTGAAGCGGACACAGTATTAGGTCTATTCTGCAATCTCTTTGTTTCTCTTGTCGTACCATTTGCTTCCATCTCAGGGGCAAGCATTGCATTATTAGTTTTGTTGCTTGATTTGCTTGGTTAATTATTTCCCCTGATAGTTTGGCTGGCTGGTTTTTAAGTGTGCAGGGTTGATGTACAGTTAGCTGTATGTTGTAAAAACAAGATACTGTGATAGATTTTTTATAAACCGCATCCTTGTGATCGAATATACTATCTGACATTTCCGTTGTTTCAAATGTAACAATTGCTCTTGCTTTAAAATAGTTAAAAAATAGATATCTAGCCTTACTAATATTTGTAGTAATTGATGGAATTACTGTAAGTGATGTATCAACTGAACAAAATGCAATTCCCATTCCAACTGAGATAACATTCCTTTAGGTTTTGGGTAATTTGTGAAGGCTAATTTATTGGGTACAAGTTTAGGATTCCAGGTGTATTAAACAGCTTAGTAATGGAGATCTTACATTTAGCACATTTGAGGTTAACCATGGTTGGATCTTCTGGCACTAAAGGGCATAAAGATTGCTTTGGATCAACAGTCATTTGAGTTTGACAAACAGTTGATTTTTCTCTTCTTCTCACAGGGTTCAATTGTCATTAAATTTAGAGAGATGCTGTTATTATTTTTATGATCTATGATTGAAGCCTTCTTTGATTTCTTGCTTAACTTCTTATAGTATCCTTCTTTCTCTTCCTTTCTGTTGTTATTAGGTGCATCCATAATATTAAACAGTCTGTTAAATTTTAACTTTCCAGCCAGTTTACTTGTTTTATAGTTCTTTATATTTTTACTTTTTTTCTTCAGCTGTCCTTGTTTCGATTTAAACTTTTTAAATAATTTCTTTGTATCGGAATCATTTGAGTTCGAATTTTCTTTCCTGGAACTCAATGGTTTACTTGTTAGCTTTGGGCATTGTAAAAGGTTATTTCTTTGCTCTGACCCTTTTAAGTGTGTCACGTTTCTCCACTTTTACCATTTGTTGGACCAATTTAGTGAGAGTAAACAGAAGGTCCTTACACTCAGTTAAAAAGTTTTTAATTAAAGGAAGTTCTGCATCCCATTTCATACTTAATTTATCAATTGATTCCTGCAATTGCTTCAAAGTATCCAACATTGGGTAAGAGGTTGTCTGCCGTAAAGGCATCATTCTAAGTCTAGTTGGCGACCATGCATTGTCAAAAGATAAATTCCTTTTATTTATTCTCATAGTATTGTCCTTTGTCCAAACTGTAGATGTTGTCATTTCTTGGGGTGAGTCTAAGGCGGAGTTCACATGGTCTCGACTGTCAGCAATAGCAAGCTTTTCAGCAAGATTTACACCAGTTTCACTAATTTTTTGCTGGAAGAAGGGACGAGGACTTAAGGACCAGTCATGAGATGTTATTGCGACTTCAGTATCCTTGGTCAAACTTTGACTTTTTGCAGTCTCTTGAGAAATAATCAGTAATTTTTAATTGTTTCAGTTGTAAGTTACTTAGCCTAACTTCCAGTGTTAGAGGTTGCCAACCAAGTTGTGCATAGCCTCTACGAGTGAGAACCATTATATATAATAACTTGTAACTCCATCTCTTCATTTTAGTATGTATATGCAAAACAACCATTAATAATTCCTGAAAGCTTTATAGACTATAATCGGTATTTCCCACTAGTACCTTAATATTTGTTGTAGTAATGACATTATCTTCTAAGGTCAGAGTTAGGACAACTGCCTTTGCTTTCTTCTTACTAAAATAGCCTTTAATCACTTCTTTTGACTTGAAATTGGCCAGAAGCATATAAAAAAATTAAGTATTTTCCAGAGGAGCTGTCGGGAGGCTCAGCTTCTCACGTGGCCATCTTAACTGGAAGTCCATAAAATCTGATTTGACTTTCATCTGTTGTCAATCTGCCAGCCCACTCTAGAATTTGGCTAAGCTTTCTGTGATGTCATAGACTTCCACACACCTGCATCGCAAATTAAAAACCAGGCGGAGCTTCAATTGCACTGTCACGGCCTCCATGTTGACTTTGTTCACCATACCCTGCAGACAGCCCTCCACCTTCTGGAGGGGAAATGCACCATAAAGGTTTAAAAGAGTGTTAAAATATTGACATAAAATATCAAACATCATCTCCTCATCCTTCAATAAAGCAGGTGGGGCAACCGAGAGCCCTCACTTATCTGCATTGCACAGAACCCCTCAACTGCGCCACCAGAAATAACGGGATAGATCATCATAATTAATATGAAAGAATGGCCTCCTTTAAATTACTTTAGCGGGTGGTAATGTTACTACCCGATACGCAGTTCGATACACTGAGCGCTATGCTAAAAGGGTCGAACTGCTTATCATTAGCTCTAATAAAATTACCTGAAGTTTAAGGAATGCAGAGAGTACAAAATATTATTACCAGTGATTGTATTGCTTGCAATTTGGTGGATTGTCGTTGATATCGTCAATCATTACGAAAATTTCGGTTTCCACAGTTCCTTCATGAGTAAGGCTATCCTCAACATGAATTGTCAAAGAAATATTGGGGTGGGTTTTGATTGGAGAAGCATCACGATCTATCCGTCCAGCTACCAGAACCATACCAGTTACTGAAACAGAAATACAGGAAGCCGTAAACATTTCCAGGGGCAAGCACAGGTATAACCTTGGATTTTGACCGAAACAATTGACATTTGCTTAGCGAGGTTGTTCCACATTTTACTCACCTTGGATGTACACATTCATAACAATGCAGCATGTCCCCCTTTGCAGTATGAGATTTAGATTGTTGCTAACGAGGGTGCTCAGAGGGAAGAGATCAAAAAAGTCAAAATGGCGTCTGCAACCTTATGATCAAAGCCGTGTTCCTTTTTCATCTCTGATGCAAAGGAAGAGGCCCTTCGATCCCATGGCTGCGGCTACCCTCTTGAGTTTTTTGACCCCTCTGGTTGTCCCTGTTTATATTGTTGCTAAAAAGTGGGAAGGAAAGCAGCAAAGTGAAGATCATAATTTCCACCAAGGGCCATGAACCTTCATTAAAAGCATGTTAGGGACTATTGAAATGGAAGAGAAAAATGAAGTCCTTTAATGAAAAAAATCAGCAAAAACTTGATCATTGGCTCCCAGAAATATTAATTTTTATAATTCCCAGGATTCTTTGAGAAAAGCTGTCAGAATTAGCAGGGGAGTTAGAATTAGCTATCCTGCTGCACACGTAAATTGACTGACTTATCAGTGCTTATCCAATGCTTATTTGTACTCATTAAACTTTATGAAACTTCACAGGAATTCCGTATCATTTGAACAACTCCATATTACATCCTATTCAAAATGTTAGATGCCATAATGCATTTCTGGCAATAAGGATAGGAACCATGAGTATTATAAATAATGTGTCTATAGCTGTAATAAGTATGCATCAAAAGCTGATTTTATTCAGCCATTTAATACAGCTCCCATTTGATTATTGGATAGATGTTCTAATAAATTATGAAAAATGACACTGCAAGTAATACTCTTCATTATTTAAACTTGACAGGACTTTGAACTTTGGCATGAATCTTATCCCCTTCCAGAAATATCTTCTCACCCGCCCCCCACATCCTCATTTCCTGAAAACTGAATCTGTTTTTGGCTGAATGTTATGGCTCTGTTTGAATGTCACAACAAACCATTATTTGTTATTAGGAGAATGTGATACAATAACACTTGGGGTCACTTATAATTGCCCCCACTCTTGTCTCTTCTACTAGCCTGACTGCAGAGAAGAACCTGAAGGGTTTTCCTTCCATGCATAACAGTCTAGGGTTATGTCTGAACTCCAAACTGTGGCTAAGCTAAACTATGATTTGTTGAAACAAGCCACCCTCCTGAGCTTTGCTTGGAAACTAGCTTTTTCAACAAACCATAGTTATAGTTGTCATAGTTTGGTTCATCAAAATGGATTTGAGAATGTTTTAGACTTTTTGCGTGAAACAGAAAAAAATGAATTTATGATTTATGGTTTTGATGATTAGACAGGATAGATAATAGAAAGAGGAGAGTTATGATGTAACCATAGAGTAAGAGGTACATTTATAACTGTACTTATAAATGCTGTAAAGAAGATTGGAAGCTACTTCTTTGTATCTTTTTCTTTTCTATTTTTCTTTTCTTTTTTTTCCCTTTCTTGCAGTTTTAGCTTTCTCTTTCTTTCTTTTTCTTCTATTTTTGTGATTCTATATTCATTTGTATTAGTTTTTATCTTCCTTTTTACAAAATCTTTCATAACAATTATATAAAAATGGATTTGAGAACATTCAACTCTTCTACACCCTGAAAGAGAAGGGAGGCCAGACTGACTGCAGCTCCTTGTTATAGCAATAAAACATCCAAATCAGGCCGAGCTGAGGGGAAGACCCAGCAAGGCAAACAGAATCACAGAGCAAGAAGGCTTTGAAAGCCATCGAGCAGAACGCTTGCTTGAAGTAGCAAACCTAACACTTAAAGCACACCCAAGAGATAACTGGCCAGCTTCTTCTTGGAAAGCTCAAATGAGAGCAAACTCCCCCTTCCTGGATCACTGCCAGACCTTCTGGCTTCACTGCCAGTCCTCTCAAAGTTAAGAAGGTTCTTCCAATGGAAGTTCCCTACAATAGTTGGGCTGCAAAAATCAGGATGACCTGATTAGTAGGTTCTGTGTCTCTTTGTTACCTTCAAATGGTCAGTCAGAAATTTGCAGCCTATATAGGGTAGGCTTCTTCAACTGTAATCAAACTTTTTCATTTGGGCTTAACTTCTGCAGTAGCAGGGAACAGAGTTCCATCTGCACCCAGCATCACCACTATCTCTATCTCCATCTTCTCTTCTTCACATGAAGCATATTGCACTCCTTCCATTTTGTGGGGTTGGTTTTCCACACTCTGCAGCTTTCCTAGCCCTATAGCACTTCTTTGGATTCTATTCAATCAGATGAATTCCTTACTTGGATTGATGTAGAAATTAGGGATCCCTTCAGGAACACCCAGGCTGTAGCGAAGGCTATGAATAAAATCTTCACCATCTGGGTCCGTCGCTGTTACATTGGCAACAAATGTTCCTGGTTGTGCTTCTTCACAAATCCTAAAAACATTATTTTTTCTACAGTAGAAATAAGACAGTACAATTGGATATGTCTGATCAGCTGTCTCTTATATTACTTAAAATATAACTGGTACCAAGGATTACAATATAAAAATAAAAATTAGTTATATTTAATATATCCAGTATTGGAATTTAGAACATATGCCTGCTTCAAAAAAATTGTCTCCTCCTCCTCCTCCTCCTCCTCCTCCTTCTCTTTCTCTTAATGAGTAGTAGCAGATAGGCTCCTCTAAAATGGCGCATGAATGCAAGCAGGAAAGTCAAGATGACAGCTGCCACTACAAGATTGAAGCTCCAGACCTTTTTACTCACATTATCAAAGAGCATGTTGTGCAGTTGTAGCCACCATCCAACTTTTTTGACCCCCTCACAGATGTCCCTAGATGCAAAGGTAAGCAAGTACCTCCAGCTTTTCTTCATGACATAAAATGGAGCAATTTATAGCTGATTAATTTTTTTTCAGTCTGATCTGAAAGCACCTCCCAGACCTCTATGCTCAATTATAAAGCCTAAATAGAAAAGTTCTGATGCAACTGGGATTTTCTACTTACATGGTGAAGTAAGGAGCTTCATCATTAGTGTTTATGATATTGACCATCAGAGTCCTAACAACACTAACACCAAGGTGGTCTGTTATGGTAACATTTAATGTATAGCTGTCAAAACGAAATAAAACACAAGAATCCTTTTGTGGCTGAGATACAGGATTGCTCTATTAGCTAAACCTTGCTTAAAATATCCAACCATCATTTCCTGATCATTAATATGATCTTACCTGGGTGGATCTTTTTCAAAATCAAATGACTTCAAAGCAGAAATGGTTCCAGCTGGAGAAACTGCAAAGAATGGGGAAGCTGGACTCAGGGAAAACTGGAAGAAATAATCAGACGTAATGGGACCATTTGTGACATAATATATTTAATAAAAATACAAAAAGACAGCACAGTCAGTGTTCCTGCTTCAGTTGGAAATCTACCTGTAGTTAATTCTCAAGTTACTTTTCAGCGTATTATGGCCTCTAGAGCCTTCCCAGATTGTATTACCAACACTTGGTGGAAAAAGAATGCCAGTTTCCCCCTTTGTTCAAAGACAGGGATAAAACGAGTATTTTGTTGTACATACACAAAGACAAGCAGTAGGCTGATTTTTTCTTTAAAAAAAAAAAGAATGGTAAAATGGGTGTTTGGTTGCCTTAAAATTTCCTAAAAGCTCCTCTGGATGCCTTGGCTCCCGATCCAAAAATAAATCCTAAACGTTGGCCATGACTGTCCCGGTGACATCACCATAGCCTCACAGGCCAGGTCTCTTCTTCTGCATAAAATGACATGGCTGAAGAAACATTGCACATTGAAGAACCACATCTGAAGATGAGCCTTTCTACTGCTTGGAGGAGTTGTTCTGAAGATGCCAAGGACACCTGATTTTTTAAAGATGACTCTTTTTATTAAATACTAACAACAATGATAATAATTCAAACAGACAAGCACCTGCCACACAACACCCCAGACTTAACAATCATTGATAAGAAAGACAAGAAAGTCTGGATAGTGGACATTGCAATACCTGGAGACAGCAGGATAGAAGAGAAAGAACTGGAGAAAAAATCACAAAATAGAAAGACCTGCAAATAGAAGTAGAGCGACTGTGGCAAAAGAAAGCAAAGGTAGTCCCAAGAGTAATAGGCGGCTTAGGTGCAATCCCAAAACATCTGGAGCACCACTTGAATACCATCAGCATTGACAAAATCACTATCAGTCAATTGCAAAAGGCAGCTTTACTTGGAACAGCTTATATCCTGCGACGATACCTTTTACACCATCGAAGAACAACATCTGTCTATCCCAGGTCCTTGGGAAGGACTCGATGGGTGGATAAAAATGCCAAATCCAGTCTAAACATCTGACTGACTGTGCAACCAATCATAATAATAAATGGGAAGTTAGCATGCTGTAGAGCAGGGTTCCTCAACCTTAGCAACTTGAAGATGTGTGGACGTCAACTCCCAGAATTCCTGGCTGGGGGATTCTGGAAGTTGATGGCTGGCTGGGGAATTCTGGAAGTTGAAGTCCACCCATCTTAAAGTTGCTGAGGTTGAGGAACCCTGCTGTAGAGGACAGTGCCAACTTCATGTATAACCTTTATTTCAAGAATGGTTCTCAGGATCCATGTCTCCCAAAGGCTTTCTCAGAAAATCAGAATGACTTTATTTGATGTGGACTGTTGACAGTGTGCACAAACAAGAGAGAGATAAACTGAGATGGTAGAGCATCTTGGGAAGTTAGAGTAGGAGCAAGTTCATTAGTTTGGCATTTAGTAAAAGTGTTGATGGGACTAGTGATGTTCACCATAACTGCCATCTTTTAGGGTGCCCATAAAGTGCCCTCAAGACTCCAAATGGGCCCCACTGGCTCTAAAAGTTTGGAGCCCTCAGTATTCAGTCATAATGTGATTTCTTTTGGCCCTACTTACAAATGTAGCAATACTGATTTTTAGTAGACCATAGCTAAGGAAACCGTGAGAAAATACAATCTGAAAATCAGGTCTATATCTCCTCTGGCTGGTTTGTCACAGATTTGCTCTGATCGTGATGGTCTCTTCTTATATTAATAAGATTCTCTCTATTTAGACAGAGTATGGTATCTCATAGATCAGCAGATAGATCAGGAACAAGATGTTTGGTAAATATACAATATTATATTTTTGGAAAATTAGAACGAATAACTGACCTCCCTGCTTTTTGTAACACCTTAAGGACCTGGCTTTTCCCCCAAGCACTGGGCCAGGAGGATTTGCATTCCTGCCTGTTGTGATTGTGTGTCTCTGGATTCTTGGCAGAATTTTTTGGCATGAGTTTTCTTAGTTTATGGTTGTTATTAGTTTTTACTGTTTTACCTCTACGTTGCCCTGATTCATTCTAAGAGGGCGTCTGGGTGATTTGGGGCCAGTAACTCTCTCTCCACCCAACCCACCTCAAGGGTGGTTGTTGTGGGAAAACAGGAGGCAGGATTATTAAGTATGTTCACTGCCTTGAGTTGACCAAAAATAAAGGTAAGATAAAAATCTAATAAACAAATAAAGCTGGAGGGTAAACATTCCATTGTCCCAGTTCTTTGATTTCACATCACCTTGACAAATTGGTTTCAAAGGCTTTGTTGTCGCAAGCGTAATATAATACACATAAGCCTTTTGTTAAAGGAATACTTCTGAGGACTGAATTCAGCGGAGAATGGTTTTCACGGATTTTAACGTGAGTTGAATTCTACTCACCTTAATTTCTCTGGAGGGTGTCTTTTCAGGATCCCCTGCATGAATTTGATAAATAGGTCCTGCTGATGTGTTTTCCAAGATGTAGACTACAACAGCTATACAGATAAAAGTAGTATACATTAATTTAAAAGGATTTAAAATATCCTATAGGAGCAAAAGGGACAGCTTGTGATTTACTTCTTCCTTTTGCCTGGAAGGAGCTCTCCCCTCTTCTTTTTCCCCTCCATTATGCACATTGGTTTTGGAGTTTGTGAGCCCAAAGGCAGGGATTCTCTCTTCTTTAATGGATATTCACTGCTTTCATCCCAGCCAACCGTGGCTGATCTCAAAACAGCTAAGCAGGGTCGGACTTGCTTAATCCATGGATGGAAAGCCACCGAAACATTGTCAAGTAGCATACTAGAATGGGACGTTGAAAAAACTTTCCAGAAGAAGGCATGGCAAAGTAATTTCAGTATTTTTGCCGAGAGAACAACATGGACATATCAATGTGAGCAGCTGGTGCTGAGTTCATCTCAAGAGAAAAACCTCCTTTTGAGGTCTCTAACTATTTGAGAACTGAGATAAAAATAAGACAAATAAATTAATGCATAGTGGTGCTATTTCAGATGTCCATTGTTGTATCTCAATGTTTTTGCGTTGTTATTTTAAACTTTCAGTGAAGTTTTTTCAGACAGTCTTATTTGTCTATTGATCTCCTCACCTATCTTCACTGTTGAGTAGATACCATAGATCCCCACAGAATCTACTCATTTAGCCTCTTGCATCCTTTTGGCTGTTCCCACTACTCTGATAGCAAGTTCAAGATTGAGGGCCTTTCAGGATCAAGTCCCATATCTTTGGAATTGGCTTTCCTTTACTCTTCAGATGTAATTTTAATTTTTTTTTAGTCTAGGCTGTTTTTGTTTGATTCAGAGGAACAGGGCTACTCCTGTGATTACAGGACTGGCTTCTGGGCTGGCCTCCCTGGCTTTTACATTGTATATTGTTTAATTTAACTTAATAGTCTATAGGCTTTATACCATCTAGTTTATTCTTTTTATTCTCAAGGGGTTACCTGTTTGGTATATCACCACTCCCTTAGAGTTAGAGTTGTCAAGGTTTTAATGTATCTGTTTTGTATTTTTCCATATTCTAATTAATTGATATTCCTTTATTTCTGTTCCACGCTTGGTTTTTAAGAGTGATGTTATTATTGTACATAAATACTGTAAATAAAATAAAATGAATTTTATAACCATGAATATGGGCCTAGCAGCTAACAGCACAAAAAAGCATTGTGTTGCCCAACTTCAGAGGATGGTAACTGTCATATTTCTGCACAGGCAAACACAAGCTTGCTTTCTTCTAAGCAGGAAGTGTGCAAGTTGCACAATGCCATTGTTTATTCTTACATACTACCATAGTCAATTTTTTTTTAAGTGCTTCTTCATGCATAATCTATTTTTAAAGAATGGAAATCAGCCGTCAGCAGGATGGCAAACTCTTGTTTTAAACCAAGCCGGCATCTTACTTTGAGTTGCCAAGTTGCCTTGAAACACCGGAGGTTCATTTACATCAAGCACTTGGACTGTCAGAATCTGTAGATCAATTGCTCCAGCGGTATCAGCAACAAGGATCTGCAGTTCAAATGCGTGGGGCATAGTTTCATAATCTAGAATGGGGTTTCCTGTAGTGACAACCTGAAATGACAAAGAAAAGGTAAATTATGAGCAAATATCAGATGGGGGTCAGATTAAATCAGTTGATTTAAATTAGGGCACGTCCACAATGCCATCACTTCTGCTTCTCAGTGCCTACAAAGTACTTTGAAGCCAACTTATGATTATCCTGAAATGTTGAGGACATGCAGGAAACACCCAGAGCTGATCAGTGCTCACCTTCCAGGTGACCGATCAAAAAATGTAGAAAGTATCATCCAGTCAGTGTCTTTTCCCCTGAACTATTGCAATCCTGGAGTAGCAAACCATCCCCTCGCTCCACCCAAAAGGGAAATCAAATAAATTCCCGGGGCCCCTCCGCACACTGGTTTGTTCTGTGTACATTGGTTTGGTTGCTTCAGAGAAAAAAGAACAAAACAAATGAATACTAACATGCCTTCCCTTTTTCTTTTGACACTCTGAACCTAGCAAGCCAAAGATTGCTCTAAAGTTAAACTCACTGCGGTACTCACAAAGCCATGAATAATAACAACAGCCACCATCATTTATTAAATTTATATGCTGCCCGACTCCCAGCCATTCTGGGCAGCTCTTCGCTGGGTGATACCTTTGGGACAGTCAAATTAGAAGAAAAGGGGGTAGTGCAAGGCAAGGCATTTTAGTAATCCAGAATCTTGCTCCCACTCGCTGTTACCAGTAACAAGGAAGAGGGAAAAAGGAAGAGGTTCGAAATATAAAATGGATATTTAAAGCCAGCCACGAAATACAGGGTGTAGACTCAAGACATGGTCCATGTAGAGCTGCTTTTCAGACTTGGCCACTTTAAAATGTGTGGACTTCAACTCCCAGAATTCCCCAGCCAGCATGCTGGTTAGGGAATTCTGGGAGTTGAAGTCCACTTAGCTTGGGGTGGATGCTGTTGGTATAACAGTTGGTTCTAGCGATTCTAAGAGGCGAAGGAAGCAATAGACCACTTCCCAGAGCTGTAAATTCAAAAGACCATGAATCTCCAGGCCAGTGTTTCTCAACCTTGGCAACTTAAAGCTGTGTGGACTTCAACTCCCAGAATTCCCCAGCCAGCATGCTGGTTAGGGAATTCTGGGAGTTGAAGTCCACACAGCTTAAAGTTGCTAAGGTTGAGAAACACTGCTCCAGGCTGAAACAGAAAGTCAGTCTTCAGAAGCAGATGGGTGGAACCAAGAATGGAAGATTTGATAGAATTAGCTCAGATTACGGATGGCCAGACTTTCAGCATGGTTCTTCTTTACCTTTAATGGTTGCACTGGGGAGTTACAGCAGGTGCAAAGGTACTTCAACATTGCTGTTAAAACTACTGGAAATGCTTAGAGCCCTGACACTGCCCCCCCCACCCCTCTTAGCCAGAAGGATACCACGGTCAATGGTATCAGAGGCTACCGAGAGATCAAGGAGAGCCAAGATGGATATACCACACCCATCCTGACTCTGCCACAGGTCACTGAAAGGTGCAACCGGCACCATCTCTGTACTATACCCAAGTCTGAATCCAGACTGGAAAGGGTCCAGTTAATCTGCTTCCTCCAGAACCCTCTGAAGCTGGAGGCCAACCACCTTCCCTAAAAAGGGAAGGTTGGAGACTGGATGAAAACAGTCCAGATCAGCTGGATCCAGGGATTGCCTCTTGAGGAGGGGGTGTACCACTGCCTTTCTCAAAGAGGCATTTACTACTCACTACTTACTTTAAGTCTCCTATATCCCTCAATTGTCTCTTCTAACAAACACTTTTGCCAACACTAGTAGCCACAGATGTGGCTTGGTTAAATTAAAGTTATAGGCTCCCACAGCAAAATATTAATTTCAGAGAGCTGAAATTAAGGGGCCTTTGGTTCGGAAAAAAACAAATCTTGGTTTTCTTCAAGTAATCACCCGAGTGTTTGAAGTACTAGGCATTACAGTAATATCAATGTGGTGCAAGTTGTCAGAGGGAGCTACAAAATTCAAGATGATGGCTGCAACCACATGATCAAAGCCCCGCCCATTTTTTCCACGAGTTCCTTGGGCAGCACATGGAAAAGGGGTGGGGCTTCATTCCTGTGGTTGGGCCACCATCATGACTTTTCTGACCTTCCCTTGGACACCTCTGGACGTGATAACAGAGACTGTCCAGCTGAGCAAGGACATACCTGGTACAGAAGTGAAGATATGGTGTTGATCCTGAAAGCTTTTGTGAGTGGATTTGAATTGACTATTAAAGGATACCCAGACGGTATTGAAATGTTTGGCAAAAAATATGGTGTTAAGTTGACCTGGAAAGTATGCACCACGGTACCATATGCAGAATTTTCTGTGATGTTGCCTGTTGCCGGTAAACCAGAAAAGCTGAGGCTTTCTCCCCCTGCAGATTATGGAGAATAAAAACAGGTATTGTTGAGAAGCATTATTTTAGGGGGCAAATTGTTCAACACATGTACTTTGCCCTATCAATACCTCCCCCCATGTCAGGTTCAGCCCAAAGAACTCCAAGAGACAATGCAAATACAGTTCTGTGGTGTTTATTAGCTACAACCTCCAGAGAGAAAATCTCCCCATACTCAGCCCTAGTTCCCAAGCCAGCCAGCCACAACACCGTGAATTCCTTAGGGAGGTGCCAACCTCATCTTCTTGAACTTCCCACACTCCTGTTGGGGGCTAAGAACACGCTTATCTCTCTGAGCCTGGCCTTCATAAGTCCATTCCATCACATCCCATTAAGAAGAAACAACTGTGTTTCCAGATGTGTCTGTGGGGTGGTGGGTCAAAAAAGTCAAGATGGAGAGGGCGGAGCTGGCGTTGCGGCGATACGGCGGGCGATCCTGGGCTCCCAGGATCCCAGCCGATATCTCCCCCCCCGGATGGTCCCGATGGACCTAAGCCGTCCCGTAGAGATGGTGATTGTAAAGGGCGCGTCCTGTGGATCTCAGGGACACCGCAAGTCCCAGATTGATCCCAGGAGAAGCTCTTAAAGCCGGCGGAGGAGAGGCAGCCATTTAATGACTGCGAAAGCCAGGACAGTTCCAAAGGAAGAAGAAGGAGAAGGGTGTCAACCGGGTGAGATGGACCTTTACTATTCAACTATTCTTAGAGAACACCTTAAGTAACTTAAAGAGATTTTTAAAAGTGAAGAAAAGTGGATTAAGCGGCGAGATTGAGCCTTATAAAAAAAAGGGGGAAAAAATCTTTGTTTTTTAACTTTCCCTTTTTAGTGGAATTGGCAAGATGTTTTTCTTTTAAAAAATATATTTTTAACTGGACTGGACTGGCTTTTTCTTTTCAATACTCAATAATCTTTTATCTCAAGCTTCTTTTTTGATTAAGATTTTTTTTATTGTTATAAGAAACCTATATTTTTTGTTTTGGAAATGGGGAAAGTGGAGTTAAGAGAAAGTAAATGAAAGAAAGTTGCACTGCCATCTAGAGGCTTGATACAGTGTTTTTTTTTTCATTGTGACGTATACTCAAGGACTTTGGGCTTTCTAAAAAGATAGTGGGATGTGCATGTTTATACAGGTGCCATCCGAATAACTATAAATAAGAAAGCGGAGTTGAAAGCGATTTTGAAAATATTCAAGATGAAAAGTTTGAGTTAGTCACAAGAGCCTTGTTTAGTGGCTCTTCTTTCTGGTAGAAGCTTTGCTTTGCTCTCTATTCCCCCCCCCAGCTGGACTTTTAAAGAGACCTAGCCTTTCCCCTCCTCCTCTTTTTTTTTTCTTTTTTTTTCTTTCTCTTGGCAAGAACAAAGATAAAGAATCCTTTGACTTAATGAAGGTCTATACAAGGGGTTTGATAATAGACTATACGAGAAACATAATGCAGAAAAAGATTTTTAAACTATCGAGGATGACTATAAAAAACTGGAAGAAGAGCTGCAGAAATTCCCGCAAAAAAAAAAAAAGACATCAAAGCTAAAATGGACTAATTAAACATAAAACGGGATCAATGGAAAAGGAAGAAATAGCACAAGAAATCAGAAACACTAAACAGAACTATTTTGAGGCTTATAAACTGAGAATCGAAAAGGGTTAATCAATTGATAAATGAAGAGGGACAGACTTGTTTTTGGTAATGAGGGTGAGAAAAAGATTATACAAGATTACAATGGAAAATTGTACTAAGAGAATACTTAAGAAGAAGAAGTAAAACAATATTGAAAGAAACTACTCCAGATGCCTAAAGAAAAAACGAGGGGAATACAACAATGATGGAACTGACAGAAGCTTTAAAAAGCAGAATGTTTGAAAGGACATTTATTATTGCTTTCTCTTATCCAATAATATAGAAAAAAGAATAAACAGCTAGATATTTTGGGATATTGAATGAAAAGGGTGAACTTAAAACTATGCAAGCATTTGAATAAGGTATAAAACTGAGATATATAGTAAAGAATTGTATTTGATTGTAAATGTTTTAAGATATTAGACTAAAATTCATACATGGTTGGACATAGTAACATATAGATTTTAAACTAGAGATATTCTTGTTGAAACATGTAGTGAAGAATGAAGTATGTTTTGATAGTGGTTAGAACTGTAACTTTTAAGAATTGGAAGAATGAAAAAGTACCTATGCAGGAGGAAGTTATTGAAACTTATGGAGTGTGCAGAGATGAGTTAAATTGATATTTGAAATTAGAGTAAGAAGATAAGCAATTTTATATGATACGGGATTTGTTTTATTAATGGTTGGATGAGAAAATATAGTAATGTAATAGATTAGGAAATTTTATAATAGAAATTTGATATTAATTACTATATATATATACATATATAATCGATGGATAAAAATGTATTACTAATCCTATAATGAAAGTTAAAATTTCTTGTAATAAATGATTTTATAGACTAGCTACAAATGATTAATAATTGATAATTGATAAGTATACAAGTATATTTTGAATAGATGATATGAGAATTTATATAAATGAGTGAAGATTATGAAAGGGGCACCAATGATTTGGTAACTGGTTGACACACGGTATAAAATGGAAGATGTTTTTTTTTTATGCCTTTGTATGTTCTTGTTTATGTATGTTTTGTGTTTGTTGTAAAGAATAAAAAATTTTATTAAAAGAAAAAAAAAGTCAAGATGGTGGTTGCAATGGGGTAATTGAAGGCCTGCCCCTTTCTTATGCATGAAAGGGGGCGTGGCTTTGATTG
Organism: Python bivittatus; assembly: GCF_059951505.1. NCBI lineage: Eukaryota > Metazoa > Chordata > Lepidosauria > Squamata > Pythonidae > Python > Python bivittatus. The sequence goes on along the minus strand of NW_028277037.1, from coordinate 9,190,838 downwards.
CATCCTTGAAACCACAATTTTGACTTTTTTTACCCCCCTTACAAATGTTCCTGCTGTTTCCTCTTTGAGTCTGTGTACCAGGGCCTGCTGAGGCACAACTTTTACACTCAGGCACAGGTGCTCCAAAAATTCAGCTAACTTGAGCCAGTTTTTCTCATTTGGTATTTTTTAGATGCTGGCTGGGGAACTCTGGGAGTTAAAGTCTACCCATCTTAAAATGGCCAGGTGGAGAAACACTGTTTTAAATACATTAGACTTCATGCCCTCCAGGAATCTTGGAGAGCTCCCATCAGCCTCACAAAGGATGAGTAGCAAGCTGCTGTATCTGGAGAACACTGGATTAATAATAAGACCATTACTTTTTACATTTACCATCATTACAGCTCTGTTGTAACTCATGGGGAGCAGGGCTGGAGTAAGGCCAATGGATGCCCCAAGTACTGCTCAATAATGGTGCCTCTTGACAAAAGTGAAACTCTCATGCCATCAGATGGAAACAACTATGATATCTGACGACACCTTCAAACCAAACTTTTAAAGTTTAGGCACTCACTGTGACAAAGAAAACATTTTTTTAAACAATGCAGATTAAAGTCGAACATGGCAGATAAGAACACGTACAAAAACGTTGACTGAAGTCAAGTGTGGCAGTGAAAGAGTCTCGGGCATGATAGTTAGGGGGAAAAACTCTGTGGTGCCCCCTGTCCATTGGTGCCCTAAGAATGTGGTTATTTTGCTTAATGCAGTGTTTCTCAACCTTATCAACTTTAAGATGTGTGGACTTCCACTCCCAGAATTCCCCAGCCAGCATGGCTGGCTAGGGAATTCTGGGAGTGGAAGTCTACACATCTTAAAGTTGTGAGGTTGAAAAACACTGGCTTAATGGTTCATCCACGGCTGATGGGGAGGTTTTCATGAAAGCAACAGAGAACCCAAAGCTGGGGAGAACTTTATTGTATCGGTTTGCGTCTATATTTTATTTATTTATATATCAAATTTGTCACTGCCCATATCATTGAAAAGTGACTCTGGGCGGTTTACAAAGGAACTAAAATCAATTAAAATACAATATAAAAACAGTCTTCAAAATAATAAATTCCAAGAGTGATGGAATTGGCGAATAACTCAAGGAGCGACATCAGGGTGCCAGCCATCCCCCAGACTGATTAAAACCGTATATGAGTTGATACTGTGTAACTGCTGTGCCTCATTAAGAGAATTTTACAGGGCTGGGGTACCAACTCTCCTCCATTAGTAACTGTGCTGTGTTTTCCTACTATTTACTCTGTATTTTTTTTTCTTGCTACCTAAAATCTGAAAAGGAAGGAAGGAAAGAAGGAACAAGATACTCCTGGTCTGGAAGCCCCTTTTTTTAATTCACCAAAAACAGGAGTAGCAGAAACCCTAGGTAAAGCTGAGTCTAAGTCACCTAGTAACAAATCATTTTAATGATGCTATCAACCCAGAGATTCAAACTAGAGAGTAAATCACATTATTAATCTGTATTTGGATATACTTTATTAGCTGGAGGTAAAAAGAAAGAACTGACTGTCACTCCTATAGTGATGAAGCCCAAATGTCTAGGACTCATGGAAGGACAGTACCCAAAAATGGGACTACAGTTCCCAGAATTCCTGGCCCCTCTGTTAGGAGTTCTGCAAGCGGGGGCCCCATCCATCTGCTTCACATCTGATAGGAAAGCCGGTCTCTTTCCTTTTAATTTTATATGCTGCGTAGGCTGGCAGCCAACCAAATAAACTCTTAAGGCAATTTACAATGAACCACTAAACACAATTATAACCGCAATAAAGAGTTAAGTTCCATAGCCAGCAGCAATAAAATAAAATTAGATCAGTCCAAGTACAAAGCCAATTAATACAAGATATCAGTCAATTAGCCTAAAAGTTTTCTGAAATGGAAATGCTTTTGCTAGCTTTCTAAAAGCAATAAGTAAGAGATGTGGGAGACGGTTTTGGCTGCATTATATTGATCTCCCTGTGTTTCACGTTGCCCATACGTGGTCATTATTAGAGTTGGATTGTCTATAAAGCTGAAGTCTTATGATAAAAAGCGAGGGCTAGCGAGAAAATAACAGTCCATCCTTCTTCATAGCTGCAGCTGACAAATCCCAAGCTCAAATTATAAAAGAAAGTTTAACGTTTAAAGCTAAACTTTAAAGCTAGGTTTAATTGGGCAGAAAGGAGTTTGCGGTCCTCGGTGGAGAATTCTGCTGGACTAACTAAAACGTATTTGTTGCTGGGAGGATGTAGGACTAAGGATCAGTTCATGCAATGCCCTATTCTTAAGCATAAAAATGTATTGAATATGTATTAAGAATCACTTAATGAATTATGTAAATTAATTATGCAATCCCTGTTAACAGATCTTGAGTATGGTCCCTCATTTTAAAAATATGGGTGGATTGTAAGGGATCTGATCTGCATTGATTGGAAATGGACTGATTTTTAGACCCTGGGCATCTGTTACATTCTTGTTTGGGAGGTTTATTTCTAAGTTACGTTATTGCTTGATTTTAATCTATGCGCCGGCAAGAGTTACTCATGTCAGTTGGGTGGCTAGATAAATTGTTAAAATATATAGATAAATTTAGGCAAAGAGGGGGGAAAACCCACAAGGGGACTATGACTGACTGAGGGTGCCAGTTACCAAAAAATTAAAACTACCCTGAGAGATCATTAGGCAGAACAAATCTCCATGTCTAAGATGAATAAAAGTGGTCTCTTACCAGATATTTCTATTAGCAAAACAATGAAGCAAAAGCAGAGCCCGTTCTGTGTCTTTCTTAGAATGCAGCCATCCATGATGAAACCGATTCTGAGATCGCTCCCTCCGCCAACTGCGGTTTGTTGATCGGTGTTCTCCTTATCAGTGAGAATGGCAATCAAACAAAGGTTTTGCTGTAACTAGGGAGTTTCTATAACATGAGCCTATGAATAGACTACTGATAGCAATCCCATATGAAGTTAACTAAACTCACAGAGTAGAAGGGACAGCAGAGAATACACACCCACCCACACAAATATGTCTAGATTTGATTATCTTAGTTGCCTCCTCCTTTCAATATTAAATAATACATAGCAAAATGAAATTCATGAGCTAGAAACGCCAGAGGAAATAGAATATCTCTACAGGCTAGGATAATATATGCTTCAGCTAAAATAGCTTTTTAGAATTACCAATAGTTGATGTATGACATGATGGTTTTATGATGAGATTATGATGATTATTTAATGGTTAGTAATGATTAAATATTACAATTTGTATGAGTATTGTTTTATTATGTCTTATGTTGCTGCTGTGGGAGGTTTAGAGTCTGGCTGATTGAAGCAGTAGAAAAGCATCTGTTAACAATAAACAACAAATAAATATTCAATATCACCAGGATTAAATTAATCATTTGGAGTGTGGTAAGTTTTGAAGTCTTGGTGCTTTGTAATCAAGGTAGCATGGGTAAATTTAACAATATTTAATGGAGTAAAATATAGGTTATATTAACTCTTCTGATCTCATGGTTCTCCTGCTGAGTTATGCCAAGGATCTCTTCTCTACGTTATGTTATGCCAAGAGTTGCGTTGCTATTCCTTTGCTTGGACCATTCTGTCACCACAGGAAGCTTTTGAGGGTCACCACATCAGCTAGGTGACAGCGCTGGGGCATTTGTGGGAACCCTAGACCTGATACCCCCTCAGATGCCCATCTTTGGAACCCCAAAATGAAATCAAAATTAATTGAAAATGTATTTAAAAAAATGAAAATCAGGCAAACTGTTGCCAAATTACATGAGGTTTTGAAATTCCTTCCCCCAGTGTTATACGATTTGGAGTGAAAACACTACAACCTTTGGGGATTTGACAACTTCTCATTTTTTTTTAAAGTTATATTCTTATTTTGGCATTTGTACCAGAGACCACTAGCAGTACCCTTGTGGAACATCAGCGGCTCCTCAAACCTCAGCTTGGGAATTCCTATGCAAATTGTCAATGAGATTTAACACACCACAACCAAATAGCTTCTAGGCTGCCTCTAAAAGTGGTTCATACAGCCAGTTGCTTAAGTGTCACTTTCATCAGCTGCACTTTGCAAGTGGGATGACACTGTGTGTCCCCAACTGGGAAAAAAAAAGTGACAAACGTTTGTGTGCATGTCTTCCCATGCACTTGGTGTTTTTTTTCACAAAGGCAAAAAGTGTGATTTTTTTTAATGGAAAAAAAGGTGTATTTTTCCAATCTTTGGGTGCATTCTCCCTGACATCCAGACCTAATATATAGCCTAAAAAGAAATATACATTGTGAGTGATTAGATTTGGATTTGTCTTAACAAACAAGGCAGTTACATGCATCTAGCGGATGTAGGGGTTACTAGTTTACAGACTATTTCATGGGAATATCCACAGGGCATGTCAAAAAAGTCAAGATGTGGGACACAACCATGCGATGGAAGTGGATATTTTGGATACCTCCTGTGGATACTCTTGCTTCATGCTGTATTGCACACCCTCTTGAGCTGATAAGATTGACAAATACCCAAAGGCCTATTCAAAATAGCAAACAGAGGAAACAGAGTCGCTAAATGCTGTTCCACAAACCGTGAGGTTTCTATGTACACAAGTGGTTGCACAAGGATCTCAACCAAGTTACATTTTCTCAAGAATATAAATAAGCAATATTTCATCCAGCCATCATGAATGAATGGATGAAAATAATTTTGGTAACCCAAGAATGATGATTTCATAGCTACCAGAGACACCACAGGGAATTAGAATGGACTACATTTTCAATACCGCTCGAGTTGCTTGATTCCACCCTGAGTTGTTGCAAAACTTTGCTTTTCATCCCATCAAGAAGTTTCATTCACAGTTTGTTAGAAACAGAAAGCAATGTTTTCCTTGGACTCTGAATCTGTCTCCATCATTTATGAAAGCAGTTGTACCATAGAAATATAGGGCTTCTGTCCTCAACTGAGTGGTGAGGCCATTCTTTCCTGAAAAAGAAAAAAACCACAGACATGATTAGTGTTTCTGTAGTAGAAATAATCAACATGATGGCTTAGTGGCCTGGGAGTGAAGAGCTCCAGGAGAGTTCATTCTGGGATCAGGGACAGAAGGCCATTGATTGTCATCCAAGCAACGACATCAGCAAAAGATCACTCCCACCTGAAGTGACTCTTTTTTTTTTAAAGTTTTTTATTTTTTACAACAAACACAAACATACATAAACAAACAAGAGCATAAAAAACATAAAAACCATCTTCCATCTTAAACCGTGTGTCAACCAGTTACCAATCATTTGTGCCATCCTTTCATAGTCTTCACTCACCATTTATATAGAGTCTCATATTATCTATCCAACATATATTTATATATTTATCAGTTATCAATTATTAATCATTTGTGACTAGTCTATCTAGTCCAGCTTTCATTATAAGATTTGTATCATTTTTGTCCATTGATTATATAGATATATATAGTAATTTATATCAGTTTATCGAGTTTCTATTATATAATTTCCTAATCTATTATATTACTATATCTTTTCGTCCAACCATTGATAAAACAAATCCCATATCATATAAAATTGTTTGTCTTCTTGCTCTCTAATTTCAAATGTCAATTTACTCATCTCAGCACATTCCATAATTTTCTTAATAACTTCCTCCTGCATAGGTACTTTTTCATCCTTCCAATTCTTAGCAAATACAATTCTAGCCACTGTCAAAACATTTACAATCAGATATTTCAATTCTTTACTATATGTTTCCGGTATAATTCCCAGTAAAAATGTCTCTGGTTTAAAGTCTATATGTTGTTTTGTCATTTTTTCCAACCATGTGTGGATTTTAATCCAATATCTTTTGGCTTCTGGGCATGTCCACCACATATGGTAATATGAGCCGGGTATCTGATGACACTTCCAACATTTATCGGACTTGTTCTTATACATTCTCGCGATCCTCGCTGGGGGTAAATGCCACCTGTAAAACATCTTATACAAGTTTTCTTTATATGCAGTTGACATTGTCATTTTATAGTTTTGAGACCATAGTTTTTGCCACTTCTCTAAATCAATTCCATGTCCAAAATTTTTCCCCCATGCAATCATTGTTTCTTTGACCTGTTCTTCCTCCATTTTAAATTCTAGTAAATGTCCATAAAGTTTTTTAATCATCTTTTCATCAGTACCCATCAAAATTTTATCTAGAACAGTCAGCTCATCATAGATACCTTCTGCTTTAAAATCTTTATCAAATCTAGATTGTATTTGCAAATATGAAAACCAATTCATTTTTAAACCTTGTTCTTCCAACGCTTGCATAGTTTTAAGTTCACCCTTTTCATTCAATATCTCAGTATATCTAACTGTTTGTTCCTTTTTATATGTTATTGGATAAGAGAAGGCTTCGATAGTGGATATCCATCGTGGAACTTTTAAATAATATTGTCTTCTTGTCTTCTCCCAGTTTAAAAACAATGCCTCTCAAATATAATGCCTTCTAAAATAGCCCTGTGTTTTCGTTCCCTTATACCATAGGAAAGCATGCCAGCCCAACAACAGGTCATGTCCCTCTAAGGTCAATAATCTGTTATTTCTTAAAGTTATCCAATCCTTTACCCACATCAAATTTGTTGCCTGGTAATATAATTCCCAGTTAGGCAAGGCAAACCCACCTCTTACTCTTGCGTCTTGTAGTAGTTTAAGCTTTATTCTTGCTTTTTTACCCTGCCAAATGTATTTCAATACGATTTTATTTAAATCATCAAAGAACTCTTTCCCTAGACGAATAGGAATTGTCTGGAATAAATATAATATCCTAGGCAATATATTCATCTTAATGGTGGATATTCTCCCAATCATTGATAATTGTAGGTTCTCCCATTTTGTCAAATCTGTTGCAATCTGTCGTTTAAATTTAACATAATTATCCTCCTTCAATGTACTACATCTTGGTGTAATATATATCCCTAGGTATTTAACCCTGTTTGTGACCTGTATTTCTAAAGCTTCTTCCAATTCTTTCTTTCACCTTGCTAACATATTCTTTGTTAATATCTTTGTTTTATCTTTATTTATTTTTAAACCTGCTACTTTTCCATATTCTTCTATCTTTTCAATTAATTTAGATGCTGTTTCCAATGGGTCCTCTAGTATAAATACTAGGTCATCTGCAAAGGTTTGCAATTTGTACTCTTCCTTTTTGATTTTCATTCCTTTTATTTCTTTCTCTTCTCTTATATTCCTATTCAACACTTCTAATGTTAAAACAAACAACAAGGGCGATAGTGGACAGCCTTGTCTCGTCCCTTTTGTTATGTCTATCTGTTCTGTTAAATCTCCGTTTATCATGATCTTTGCAGTCTGCTTATGGTATATTGTTTCAATGGCTCGAATAAATTTTTTGCCAAAGCCCATTTGTGCCAACTGCAATAACATAAATCGCCAACTCACGTTATCAAAGGCTTTTTGTGCGTCTAAAAATATCAAGGCCATTTGCTTTTCAGGATGTGCCTCATAGTATTCCAGAGTGTCCAGAATTACTCTCATGTTGTCTTTAATTTGTCTCTTTGGCAGAAATCCATTTTGATCAGCATGAATAAAATTATTTAAATATCTTTTCAGTCTCTCTGCCAAAATTGAAGCAAAAATTTTATAATCTGAATTTAGTAGAGATATAGGTCTATAATTTTTAACCTGTTGCAGGTCAGTGTCCTCCTTCGGTATAAGTGTAATATATGCTTCAGTCCATGTTTTAGGTATCCTCTTCTTTGTCATAACTTCATTCATAACTTCCAATAGTTGGAGGCTCAATATGTCCTGGAAGGTTTTATAGAATTCCACTGGCAGCCCATCTGGACCTGGGGCTTTCCCAACATTCTGCTTTTTTAAAGCTTCTGTTAGTTCCATCATAGATATATTCCCCTCTAACATTATTTCAATGTCTTTAGGTATCTGAGGTAATTTCGCTTTCTGTAAATATTGTCTTACTTCTTCTTCTTCTTGAACATTCTCTTGGTAATACAATTTTCCATAGTAATCTTGTATAATTTTTTTCTTGTCCTCATTACCAAAGCAGATCTGTCCTTCTTCATTTATCAATTGATTAATCCTTTTTGATTCTCTCTCCTTTCTCAGTTTATAAGCTAGCCATCTACCTGGTTTATTTGCATCTTCAAAGTAGTTCTGTTTAGCACTTCTGATTTTTTGTGCTAGTTCTTCCTTTTCCATTAATCCCATTTTATGTTTAATTAAATCCATTTTAGCTTTAATGTCTTTTTTTTGCGGGGATTTCTGTAACTCTTCTTCCAGTTTTTTATGGTCATCCTCCATCACCTGAAGTGACTCTTGAAGCCAAACTGTAGGCACCATTTTGTCTGTCCTTGTTTCCAGTTTCTCATTTCCCTCCATACTCCTTTCCTTTAGAGCAGGGTTCCTCAACCTCAGCAACTTTAAGACGGGTGGACTTCAACTCCCAGAATTCCCCAGCTAGCCATGCTGGCTGGGGAATTCTGGGAGTTGAAGTCCACCCATCTTAAAGTTGCCAAGGTTGAGGAACCCTGCTTTAGAGTCTTGTCCATTTGGATTGTAAGCCTGAGGGTGGCCCTATTTCTCTTCTTTCATAACCTTTGGACAACTTGGGTAGAAATTCACCAAATAAATAAATCAAAGCTGGAGGAAGTGTGTAACTGACAAGCAATAGAATATGCAGGAAAAGGAAAGAAAAAAAGAAAAGAAAAAAGAAAAGAAAAGAAAAAAGAAAAGAAAAGAAAAGAAAACCTTGCAATGTTCCTTATTAAAAAAGAAAAGAAAAATGTGGAGGTTGAGCTTTATAAAGAAGGGATTGTGTGAAGAAAAATGGGTACGGAGATGTTTAAGGTCATTTGATAAACCTGGTTGGTATGGAATTCAGGAGATAGAAAAGGAATAGTCTTTGGCAATACATGATTAGCTTGAGACATGGTGTCCATTGAAAGCACAGGAACATCACATTCATCATGGCACCATCATGCAAATGACTTAAATTACAGCATTTGCATGAAGTTATGATGTCCCTTCCCCTCCTTTGCCTCCTCTGCAGATGCACATAGCTTATGGCTGCTAAAGGAGGGTATTAAAAGAGAAATCCACAAATGCAAGGCCAACAGGATATCTGTTGTACCAGCTGAGATTTCTAGATGCCTTCAGTAGGATCAGACGCAGCATCCTGTGCAGAACAAGCTGACCAGGAGCAAAGCAGGAGGAGGTGTTTGTCTTCATGTGCAATGTATGAAACTTCCAGATGCAAATTTCTTCCATGAATGGGATGGAGGAATAAGGAATTTGGGGAGCCGGGGGCCAGTCCAGGGCACTGCTCTATTTCCGCGAGGAAAAAATCTGAGGCTAATATCTTGCTTGAAGATCATTGCAGGCATCTTGTATACGCTGCACGTGCCTATTCTCCAAACGTGAAATGTTCCAGAGCCAACAAAAAGCTGCATTGTCGAAGAATAGAAAACGTTTTGATGACTGATTGCTGGTCCGGGCCCTTCCCAATCAGTTTCTTTGGGACTGCTCTGTTTCAGAACTTTTCCCTTTGTACATTTCCTTCCTCGCGGCAACTTAAGGGCCTTGAAGAACAGCCCTCACCGTACCTGCCAAACAATTCCTTTGTATAAGTAGCTGCCAAACAATTGCAAAGGTGCTCCTGAGCAGTCCTACTACAGGTACATTTGCCTCTACTATGATACAATAGCTTTTCAGTAGCAGTTCAAATATTTACATAGTGATTAAACCAATTAGTGTCATGATTTATGGTGAGTGAGCAAAGTGGAGTTTTTTTTTTTTTTTAATCTTTATCTTCTGAGGATCTGCTCCAAGCAAATCCAGGAAGTGTAGAGAAATACTTCATACTTAATAGGACCGAATTTGAAATCTCCATGGCTATTTGGCATTTTGGGATTGAATCTGAGATAGACAGACAGGAAATACAGTTTGGCATGGGGAGTTGGTAGTAATTTAATTTGAATTATACAGAAAAATCAGATTTTTTTTAAAGTAGAAGTAAAAACAGTCAAAGGGAGGAAGAACATCATATACCAGTCAACAGTAGCATAAATAATTCTAATGAGATATAATGCTGTGGCAATAAACAGAAATTTTGCAACTCTCCCAGGGATCCCAGGATGCTGGTCTGACAGTAAAAGATGGATATAATTCTCTGTTCTGCCAAATCTGCTAATTATAAGGTCAGAGCATAGAATCCTATAGAAAGCAGAATGTAGAATGGTACTGCCTCAAGAATTACTTTCTCTAACTTCACATGAGCATATTTGCTCAGAGATGGGGATGCTATTAGTTTATCTCTCTAGTACCACCTGGTGTGCCTTTTCTCACAATCAAACAGGAAAGAATAAGTCTTGAGTAAGTTTTTCTGTTTGTTTTTAAATGAACCTGCTGAACTCCAGTGAGTCAGCAAGAATGATAACGTATGTGGGCAGCCTAAGGTAACTGAGTAACCATAGAAGATCACAGCATACCTAATCAATCTTTAATAACAGTAACCCAATCCAGGTATTCCTTGTTTAATGTCCACTCGTTCAGTGACCATTCAAAGTTATGACAGCACTGAACAAGGGGTACTTACGATGGGTCCTTGTAGTTGCGGCCGTCACAGCATCCCCAAGGACACGTGATTGCAATGCGGGTGCTCGATGACCAATTTGCTATGATGATGTTGCAGCGTCCTGCAGTCACATGATCGCCATTTGCAACTTTCACTGCCAGCTTCCAACAAGCAAAGTCAGTGAGAAAGCCAGCAGGAGGTCGCAAATGGTGATCACATGACTGCGGGACATTGCAATTGTGCAGGATTCACCTAACAATGGTAACTGGGACTTATGACTTAGAAGTTCCCAGTCCCAATTACCATCAGTAAATGTATACCAGGGTTATTCAAACTGGGTTCCCTGGAACCCTACGACTGTACAAGAACTTAATGGAGTTCCATAAGAAACTATAGGGGGAAAAAGGTTCACTTGAACACAGCCAATTTTCTATTGCTTTGCCTTTTGATCAAGGGTTCTGGGAAACCTGATTTTAGCTAACAGGTTCTCCAGCCTGAAAAAGTTTGAAAGCCCCTGTAATATGCTAGTTCGCGGAGGGGAGAATGTTCAAATGAGCCAGAGAGAAAGCTCTGGAGTGGCTTAAGCATTAAAGTCTAATAGGTACATTGCTGGGCTAAAAAGGTTTCCATGAATTCCCAACTTCCAGAGGACAGCAGAGGCTCCCTGATCTTTTTGAAGACCTAGAGTGCTAGCAAACACTGGGTCAAAGAGCCACATTGACCTGATGTTTCTGGAGCTGGATCTTCCGGGATGAGTTGAAATTTTCCTAACAAATCAGAGCAGGTAAAAATCCCCTTGTAAAATTTAGTTTGAGCCAATGATTAAGATGAGAAATACAGATCCTCACTGAATTTTAAATTGTGTAGATGCGTTAGAGATGCAGCAAAGGACCTGAAATAAGGGTCCTAGAAATTTGGACTGGACGCAGGAGTGACTGCAAGGTGTGGTTTAAAAAGTCAAGATGACCACCACCACAAGAAACTCTGCTCATTTTCTTGACTTTTTTGATCATATATTGCGGACACCCGAGTCTGGAAGATTTTCCTTTTCTTAGGTCCACACCTGGGAACCATATAGCATCTGAAAGATTGTTGGTGCTTTAAAGATCTTAATGGCCACTAGTATGTAACGGTCTCCTTGTGAATAAAAAGAAACCATAGTACCCTTCATGCTCCTGTCACTCCTTTCAGTCACTGACCTAATTTGCTCCAAGATCTGGAGGAATGGAAAGTCAATCTGACATATTTCAAGGACCTGACTTACCCTCTTAAGCCTTGAGTTTATTTGCTAATGAAATTTACAGCACCAGATCTCTTTTGGAAAAAAAAAAGAGAGAGAGAGAGAGAGCTTCAAAGGAGCAAATAATCAGCTTTTCCTCATCACTGTACATTGCTAAGGCCAAAATGCTTTTCCTGAGTTTGATCTGTGTCATAGTAAGAATGGTCACCTCATCAACATGAAGAAGCATGAGTAACACAGTCCATTACCCCTAACTAGGAGAGGGAAATTTAATTTTCAGTTAGAGCTGGAGCTATAGAATTCAAATGAATATTAGGGGAAAAATACAATTCTGTTTCACCCTCCTTTCTGAGGTGGGATTTCAATAGAGAGAGGGTTGTGACTGCCAAATCTAATTTGCATGGAGATCTTTTCATACAGCTTCTCAATTAGAATCTCCAGTCTCTGGAGGACTGGACCAGTTTTGCTCTGAGTCTATCCCTAGGTTCAGAGCTGAATGCTTACTGGAGATTAACTAAAGCATCATAAAGTACTTATCAGAGGGTTTGCTATACTTCTCTACTACAAAGTGTAAAGTATCCCATTGAGTGTTCATCTTCCCTCTCTAAATCCTGATTTCTCATTGGTCAGAATTTTTTTCTTGTTCAAGCAGGTCCAGTTTTCAGACCAATTAACTTGCATATGATTTAGTTATCACATCCAAAAGACTAACTGGGTGATCAGTGCCGGGTCAGACCAATTGCTTCTTTTATATACAATATACAGAAACTGTTATAGATTGATTTCAGTATTTGAGGATCTGCAAGTTATTGTTAATGGGCATAAACATAGAAGCCAAAACTGGGACCAAGAATCCGTATTTGTTTTTAATAGTTACAGTGAAGTGAGATCACAGCCAGGAGCTTTCCCATGTTTAAGTTGTCCAATCAATTTAGAAATGTCAGGAGAAGCTAGAATGACCCAACATGGCAGACAGGAGCAGATGATTTAGGGAGAAGCTACAAAACAGGTTTCCATAAGATTCCTCTCACGTGTTGGCAGTTATTTTATTATCTGGCCTGGGTGACCTTTACAATCATCTGCCAGAAGACAGGGATATGAGGAATTATTTTTGACTTCCACCCTAAAAAATTCCCCTTGACAGCAGTTATATCTGTGTGAATAGAAGGCGGTATTGAATAAGGGCACTCAAAATCATCAAAGGGTTATTGGGTTGGTAGTGTCAGCCTTATGAGGTACACCACACAGGAAGCAAAACCAGATGAGCTAATTCTACTTTACTGTAAAGCTATGTTAACGGAATCTTGCAAGTTTGAAAGTACATCTCTCCCCGTCTGCCATCTAGATATTTCAGGACTGTGTGGTTCAGTGTGCTCTGCAAACTCAATAGGTTGCATAATGTATGGTAAACCGTAGGGGAGCATATGGCGTAGTCATAAGATGCTGGACTAGGATCAGGGAGATCCAGGCTTGATCCTCAGCAAAGGAAGCTCTAAGTGACTTTGGGACAGTCATTTTCTCTCAGCCCAATCTGTGTGGGGATAAAATGATCCTATGTACGTTGCCTTGAGCTCTTGGAGAAAAGGCAGGATATAATTTAATTAACTTATTAAACTTGTATGCCACCCAACTCTCAACAGCTCTGGGCGACTCACAACAACCAAACAAAGAAATTACAATAAAATATATTATTATTGCTGTTGGTTGCACAGTCAGCCAGATGTTTAGACTGGATTGACATTTTTATCTCCCTATTGAGTCCTTCCCAAGGACCTGGGATAGGCAGATGTTGTTCTTTGATGGTGTTAAAGGTATTGTCACAGGATGCAAGCTGTTCCAAATAAAGCTGCCTTTCGCAATTGACTGATGGTGATTTGTCAATGCCAATGGTTTTCAAGTGGTGCTCCAGATGTTTTGGGATTGCACCCAAGGCACCTATTACTGTTGGTACTATCTTTGCTTTCTTTTGCCACAGTCGCTCTACTTCTATTTGCAGATCTTTATATTTTGTGATTGTCTCCAGTTCTTTCTCTTCTATTCAGCTGTCTCGTGGTGGTGGTGGTGGTGGTGGTATTATTATTATTATTATTATTATTATTATTATTATTATTATTTGCAATTGCAGCCAGAAAGCCACAAAACCCATTTTAGCATAAGCATGTGATGTGAAGCCAAAACATGAGAGAGTCATGCCATTTTGTTTCTGGATATTATTTATTTCATATAAAAACATCAAGAATTTGGGAAAGAGTTCATGGGAGGAAGTTTGACTATAGGAAGAGCTCAGCTTGTCAGTTACATATACAGTATATCATTCTAGAATATAAAGCAAACATAATAGGAATTCTGAAAAAAATGTACTTCCATATACTTAGCAGGTAAGTACTTGCAGCAGTTTTATGCATTAACAAATTTGGGTATGGAAATATTACTGCTGGCACAGCATCAAAGGAGTAACGTTTTGGATATATTTTGTTTTCAATCCCATTTGCTTGAAAACAGGACTCAGTTCTGAATGCCTATCCGTTTGCCATTTGTTCAGACTGACACGTGTGTCTATTTGTCATTGTTAGGAATAGAAATCCCAGATGGGAAACTGCTCAAAACCCCAAATTCATATGACTGAGGCAAAACAATGGTACGCCTGCGCTAGAGAAACTGTTGCGGGGCTGTGTGCCGCTCCCAAACTCCCTGATCCTTAGATTTAGGAAATATTGCCACCTAGTGCCACAAGATCTCACTTAAGCATTTTGATTAAACATTGTAAAGCAATACTGCACCCCTGAATTTCTGGTCATTCTCAGTATGAGGTTATCAAGAGGATCTTTCAATGAAATATTATTCCTCTCCTTTGAGTGGAATACACTTGATTTCAAGCAAAACGTAGCAGAATTATGATGAGAACAGATGATGACATTCTGACGTATATTTCAATCACAGCTTTTAAAAGTTTAAAATACTAAAAGGATGTAAACTGCATGGGCCATGACCCTAAAAACCATTACCAAATGTTTTCATATATTATATGTCTGCTTAAGCATTATAATCTGATTTTCAAGCAACTGGAAGGGACAAACATTTGATCCGAAAGCACGCTTATGAGGAGTGGAATTCCACTGGATGCAATAGAGTTACATAATAAAAATATTAATTGGGGAATTAATTTCTACCTAATGTCTTGAGGATATTGTAGTAATTAGGTTGTTAACCAATGAATATACTTGAATAAACATGGCAAGATAGCAGTGGATCTGATCTTTTGAATATATTTAATGAAAACAGCAGCAATTCTTGTCAAAAATTATCCCACAGACATTTTAAGTATTACTTGGCAATAAGCTGATATGCATACATTGGTTTTATCAAAAGATGCATGTTGTTTTTTATTAATTCATTGCCACTGTACACTGTTCTGTGAAAAGCAAATACTTTATAGATGGATGTGTCCTTAGAAATAAGTCCCACTGAGTTCAGAATTGCAGCTGGAACCCAAAAATCAACTCCAAATGTATGTGATCAGTTGATTGCCAATTTATTTTGGGATGTTCCAATTATTATGTCATTCTTTGGAAGGTAAGATACACCATTCTAATTTATCTGAGAACCTGTAGGCCGCATCAGGGTATTTTTTCACTTGAGCATAGCGAGTGAGTTTGGGAAGCTATCCATATCTGAATAAATGCACCTTGCGCTAAAATAATTAAATTATGTTCCTTTTGTGGCAGAATGATTATGGGAAATGCTTAATAGATTTAGAAAAAGCGATACTTAAAAAGTTCTGAAAACAATAATTAACAGAGAAAGGGAGAAAGACTGGGTTGGCATAACCCACTAAAGCAAAATTAACCAACCATATTCTAGCTCAGCAAATTTGGCAAGCAGTCAGTGATGGTTAGGGACAGATCATCATAGAGAAAATCTGTCTTTGTGGTCGCTAAGAGTCAACAACGACTTGATGGCATGAAATCATCATCATCATGTTATAGAAATGTAGAAAATAGTTTAATTGAATAAATTATGATTAAATGAACCATTTAAGAGGGTTATCTGACAGTAGGTAAAAAGACTACGGCTCAAGATATTTAATATCCTTTCCCCCATTTAAATGATCACCAGATGATGTTACCTAGCAGTGAAGAACAGCTGAAGTTTGATCAGAACCTGCTAGATCTATATTGCTCTAAACCTGAGCCAGAGGTATGTGATCACCCATAAGCTAACCTGTATATCAAATAGACTGGGGTGTTGCCTTTCAAGATCCCTTTCAACTTTGGACACTGCAGAAGAGAACTTCTTGTTAAAATAAGAAATTGAGTCATCCTGCATTCAAACCATCTTCAGATCAGGGATATGTCTAGAATATCAGCAGAGTTAGGGCAAACTGAGAAAAGTCTAAGTCATTTTCACCTTGTTCATATATGTAATCCAACATCAGTTCATACTGTACCATCCAGAAATGGCAACCACTTGGTTAACCTTAGAGAAGCCAGACCATGGTTAAAGGGACACCCTGGAGCAGTGATGGCAAGCCTTTTGGGCTTGATGTGTAAAAAATTCAGGACATGCCTAACTTGACTCTGCTGGTGTGTCAGCCCCCCTCCCCCAAACAAAAGAGAATTCTTTACATATTCATTCGTTTAAAAAAAAAATACAGTCCAATCATGTGTGGTGCTATGTATTATATAAAAAAACATCAAATAATTACTAAAATGAAATACGAGTAAAACAAACTCAGTTTCTTTGGTAACTCAAACAGGGAGGATAGTTGTTGTTGGGTGTTGGTGAATGCTGTCACCCAAAACGTTGTGGCGGGACACCTTTGACATGTATATCATAGGTTTACAATCCCTGACCTAGAGGAATCCCTTTCCTATTACTCATCCTGGTTGCTGTATTATTTTTTGAGCTATATATGCCTTTCCTCCATGAGCAAAAAGCCTCATATTTAATCCCTCTCCCCCCATTTTTAGAATTTTAAGCAACAGATCTAACCCAAAATGTGGTTTGTAGATTTTTTATTTAGCATAATGTATGAATTCATTTTCATGCCTTAGAGTTATGTATGAACCAGGCCTCTATAAGCTATTCATCAAACCATAGTTAAAGAAATCCAGGCTTACCTTTATGTTGGAATCCTGCTATAGAATCCAAGGTGGGTGCCAAAACCAGTTCTCTAATTCCCGTTGTTAGCCATGGCCATTCTAAAGTGACTGGTTTCTGTCGGTACCGCCTCTTTTCCAGCAGTACCTTATTTGACGTCCAGCCTCTAAACCTGGAGCGTGAGAAAAAGAGGTCTCTCATGCCTGTGTGGTCTTTCTGGCAATCTCTCTCTCGCAGCGCAACTCACCGCACAGGGTTGTTGTTGTGCTGCCTTGAGTTCTTTATAAAAATAATAAAAGTGGGATAAAAAAATCTAAAAAAAAATTAAAAGGTCAAAAAGCCAATTGCGTATAAAGCAACTTCCGGGCGCTATAGTGATATAAACCGGAGTGGCTGGTTTATATCACTATAATATCTAGGGGGTTCAGCGCTTCCTTCTTCTCTGCGAGATAAACAAATCTTACCACAAGTAAACAAAAACCAAACTTTATTTTAAAAAATAAAAGATAAAATGTACGGTATATATATATTTTAAATATTTAATATTAAAAAGCAAACATTCAGTGTTGAAGAAGATAAATTGCAGAATTGCCCAAGTCATGAGAAAAACAGCTAGTAAATTACATAAATCAAAGAAAAATCCAAAAAATATATTGTTCTGGACAGACTACAAAATGTCAGTGAACTACTCTGAAAAGAGAGTATTGCAAATTAATATTACAGATTATGAAGAGATTCTAAAGAAGAAAAATATATCCCAGCCTGAAGATAGAATCAAAGCTGCAAGTTGAACAACCAATTTTATAAGTGGTACAGAGAAAAAAAAGACTGGAGATCTTAAGACATTAGCACTACAAAATCAAATCTTGCAGAGATTCCTGCTTAGAAGTTTCACCTGTATCTATAGAAATAGGAGTCTCCTACGCGGAAGTTTCCTTTGCTTCCTTGGGTTTCCACCACATTCCTGGAAATTCTAAACTTTAACCAGAGGCTGTGGGAAATTATTGCAGTCTCATGTTTTTTCCAGTTTTGATAAACAGACTTTCCCTTGGTTTTACAACGATCGACCTTTTTCTATGTCGAGCAAAGGGACAGGCTGGGATAGCTGTCTCTGTGAGTATATAACAAAGAGTATCTGACCCTCCTGGGGCTAGGCTTACAACAGGAATATATACATAAAAATGATGGAACAAATACATTTTCATGCAATGGGAAAAATCCAAAAACAGATCTGTTAATAAAACTTTAAAATAATTGGCATCCGATTGCTGAACTGGTTTCTTGTGAGGTTGGGATAGATAATGTGCCAGTCACTTAACTTTGATTAAGAGTTAAATGGCTACAGAGCAGTGGAACTAGCCCTCCTTTCATTTAATTGTTCTTACTCTTTCTTGTAACCATAATTATGGATAAATTTTATATCCTCACCAACATTAAACACAACTGGATTCATACAACACCCTGAAACACCACCTAGCCACCACAATTTGGTCTGTAGTGTGAACATGCATGCAGATGACTGAAATTTGGTTGGATAGCTAATAACCTAGAAGCAGATATACAATTTAAAATTATATTGATAGTTATAAAAATGGGATGAAAATAACAGAAATGTATCAGAGACAAGTGCTAAATTCTTCATTTGGGTAATAAAATTCACATGCACTGTGGGTGCCTAGCTTGGTAACATTACTTATGCAGAAGATCTTGGAATAATACAGTAGTCGTTGCAAACTGAATTATGAGTCAGCAGTGTGGCATGGCTACAAAAAAGACAAAATATAATTTAGGGTGCATCAATAGAAATATAATTTTCAAATTGCAGGAAGTAAAAGTTCCATTTTATCCTACTTCTGTCCACCTTCACCAGTTCTGGGCACCACAGGGATAAAGTCCTGTGAAGAGAGACTAAAAAAAATTAACCCTGAGAAGATTAAACTAAAGAGGGACATGTTAGCGTTCTTCACATACCTGAAAGGAAAATGCACAAGTAGTGGTTAAGACCTGTGTTCCATTGTTCCAGAAAGACATAGCATAATGGAGCCAATATGCAGGAAACCAGATTCCACTTGAATGATAGGAAAAGCATCATGTTCTACTGTGCTCTAACCTGAGCACAGCGGCGTGTATTAGTGTACATGTGCTTCACATTTCTCCTGCCTCTGGTCCTTGGGTTGCTTCCAAAGGAGTTTATTGTGATATTTCCTTGTCCCAAGAGAATTGGGGGGGGGGGGGGGTCCAAAGGTTGCCATTTCCCAGTTGTGTTTTTCTACCATTTCTTCCAACGTTATCTTTTCCATGGGAAATTCAGATGGACTAACTCCACAATGGCTAAGTGATCGTTTACGATCTACCCTTGTTGTTCCTATATTAGGTCAAGCCAAAAATCAGCAAACCACACGTTGGCTTAGAACACAATGTGTGAAGGAAACAGCCAATTATCCTTTTAGGGATAGTGTTAGAAACCTTCCATCAATACACATCCTTGGGCTGATAAGGCACCCCTGATGCCTGTTGGACCTCAAAACTGGGTTCATATATCACAGTAAGCCATACATGTGGGCTTGTTTGGTTCTGGCTTATCATATAATGTGAATCCAGCCACTCTGGTTTATATATTTATAAGTCATATAAGTCAAGAGTTTATAAGTCATTTATAAGTCAAGAGTTTATGATTTAGCACAATATCTGCGCTTGGCCATTTACAGCATACCACAGCTATGAAAGTCATCGTTTTCTTAGACTTAGAAAAAGCAGTTTTTGGTAATTGCAGTGTATGTCATGCACTGATTGAAATGAGGCATTAAATGATCTTGTGTAGAATTATATGGATTCTTGCTATATGTTGTAATGATTGTTTTTATTCCAAGTAAATCTGAGCATGAAAGAGGAGCCAGCCTTGCTTGTATTCTCTGAAATCCCTTGCAGACAAGACAGGTGTCAAGAACGGTTGAGTGTCTGCATTTAGTTCTGTTGCTGTAATTCCTACCGGATCTGCTAAAAAGCTACAGGCAGAAAACAGCATCCAATTTGGAGAAGGTAAGTGCTCTCCAGTCTGCAATGCCTGAAGGCAGAACTAAAATCACTAAACAGTTCATACTTATTAGAAAGCTACAGCTGTAATAGACAGTGTGAGCAGTGACTCCGCACCGTGTTAACTCATTTTAATATGGCAGTGATTAAGTTTTGCACTGCTAGGGGAAGAAAAGACAGAATATCTCTTCTGGACTCCAGCTGACCTCAGCTTCCAGATCTTGAAATGTTTGTACATAACTGACATAGTTAACCGACGGCACTCGGGAAACATCATATCTTTGATTAAAGATTTATTTTATGGTTGTTGAAAGTCTCTGTTAACAAGGCGAATGCAGATATTGACAAGTTTAGTACATACAGGCTGAGAGAAACTACATTTTTTAAACACACATGGTATTTAAGCTGAAGAGAATAAGCAGTGAGGGTTGGCTGTTTGTGGGATTCCTACCTGCCAAGTTTTTGTTCCTAACCAAAAAAAGCTATGGGTTTTACAGTGTTTCAAAACGTTTTTGGGCTGAAGTAACAGAAATTCTACAACTTATTTTTCCACAGATTCTTTTCCAGTTTTTAAAGGTGCTTCTTCACACAGGATCCGAGCTTATTTTATTTAACGGAAACCTACTGAAATTAGCAAGACTTAATAACAACCAACAAGTCCCACTAATTTTATAGAAGTCTCTAAAGATATCTGGATTTACAATCATGCCAAGTTGTAACTTTGTTAGTCTGGTTTTAGCTAACATTTTAGCATTTGGTACAAAATCTGGCCATTGTAGTTTGTAAATCATAAATCATGGTTTACAAGCACTCAGATGCAATGGTGGTCTGCCAGGAGCTCATATCCAGATCTCAAAATCCTCCCGGATTTTGTGGCTGAGTCTTGTGGCAATAACTCTTCTTCCCGCTGCTTCCACCTGTTTTCCGCCTTCCCTAAGCTTGACCACACCCTGCCATCACAGCCTCTGTGTGTTGTCTCCCTCGCTCATCCCAGCTAGATCTACCTGTAGTCCTTCCTTCTCTGCAAATCATCCTGTGAACTCCCATCTCTTCCTCACATCCTCTTGTCCTCCTTCCAGCCCAAGCAGGAAGTAATGCAACCTGCAAGTTGGTGTTTCTGATGGAACAAGGGAAATTGGAGGGAGGGTTCAAGAAAGTCAAGATGACAGCTATGACCATGTGAGCAAAGCTCCATCCCTTTTTTTACACGTGTCTGCGATGGTGGGACTTCTTTCATGCAGTCATAGCTGCCATGTTGACTTTTTTAACCCTCACCCCCTGGAATCACCTGGCTTTTACAAATGTTGTGCTCCCCTGCTTTATAGCTTAGCATAATGTGTCAATCTAGAAAACAGTAGCTTATCTATCTACAAATCATGGTTTAGAGGGTTTAACAGTGAACACGCATGTCTTGTGCTTTGTAAAAGCCTAATGTACCCACTTCATCCTTTCCACCTCACTGTTGTAGCCCCAGAATCCCCTTAGGTCTCCCTGTTGAAATTTGGCAGCAAAATGACTTATTCTGGGCAGTAGACTACCTACCACTGCACCAAGTTATGGTTTGTCTTAGTTATGTTTTGTTGAATAAGCCAGAACAGTACTTGTATCTCTTTCTATCTTCTATTGCATTTTACGGTCTTTGTATCTGTCAAGTTGTATATTTATATTTACAAGTATCCATGAGTCGTTGGATTTTGTTGGCTTAGAAGTCTGAGAAATAAATACACTAAGCCAAGACACCAAAAGTGTATAATGGCTTAGCTGAAACAGGATAAGTCCATGAATACCCCCCAAGCAGATATTTCTTTGAAGGTAGTCCTTCAAAGGGAATGCCATCTTATTTAGAAGAAAATGTAGCTTTAATCTGAGGCTTGCTTTAAGACTCACAGGAAACTCCATGCTGAGACTTTCAAGAGCAGGTCTCAGCAAAAGTAGTAGAAAAGAGGTGCCATGGCAGTGATAGCAACAATAGTGAGAAAGGAGGCATGGGTCCCCTTGGTTAGCCCATGTAACATGCTGCTTTAAAAGCTGCATTGGTTACTGGTGGGCTTCTGGGAGCATTTCAAGGTGCTGGTTGTTCTCTTTGAAGACATTCATAGCTTAGGACATGGATATCTACAAGACTGTCTGTCCCAACAGTTTCTATTCACCCAACTAGATTAGTTCCCTCCAAGTTCCCTCTCTTATGAAATGTCATCTACAGCAGTGTTTCTCAACCTTGGCAACTTCAAGATGTGTAGACTTCAACTCCCAGAATTCCCCAAAACTCCAAAAGCTTACAATGGCTTAGCTGAAACAGGATAGGTCCATGAATACCCCCCCAAGCAGGTATTCCTTTGAAGGTAGTCCTTCAAAGGGGGGAATTCTGGGAGTTGAAGTCCACACAACTTGAAGTTGCCAAGGTTGAGAAACACTGATCTACAGGATTCTTGGAGGTGTGCCATGTCAATCACTGTCTCCTCTGCCCCCTGAGATTCAATAATCCCAAATTATTGGAATTTAGGGATGTAATCAACACCTGATTTCCTCCTTTCTATGTGTATGTGACTATATGTTTTTATGGCTCTGTAATATGGGAATATTTTGCTATTATTATGTTAAATCCAACACATAATATTTGTTATCTGACTCTATTTTCTTACTTGAAAAGTAAGAAAGTTTCTTTCTTTCATTACATGAATCCAGTTCATGTATGGTAGGACTGTATGCCTTTCAGAGCTGGCAAACAACCGAAATAGCACCTAAGTCTAGAAAAAAAAGTAGAGATATGAGAAGGGTATGTTCAGACACAGTATGTTGTATGTTCACACAATATACTAAAAATGCAATGCAATTTGTTTGATTCTTATTTAGCCATTGTAGTTTCCAAATCATGGTTTATGGTTTAGTATTCTGTATGGATAAGCTACAATTGGTATGGTTCATACAAACTGCTAAATTAAAAATGATGGCTTGACCCTAGTTAGGTGGCAGTACCTAGTTGATCATGACCAATCTAGAAGATGAAGCAGAGGAAGACCTGGTTAGTGCTTGAATGGGAAATCCAGCACTTTAGGCTAGCCTGGGAAGTCAAAAAACAAAACCCAGAAAAAGACAGTACTAAATTGCATAATTAACTGAACTCAAGTGTGAATCAAAGGTGACTTTGCTTTCTATAAACTATTCCCTACAAACTACAATGGCTCAGGTCATACAACCTGCTTAGCTAAAATGGAACTAACCACATTACAGCTTAGTGTGTTGTATGAATGAAGATATGTTACTGACAGAAGAAATCAATACCAAGGAATAAGGCTGCAGAAAGAGATGACAAAGCAAACACAAAAGAATGGACTTCCTGATTGACAGCAACATATAAAGAAACATCTGTGGAATTAATCAGTTCAAAGTACAGGTAGTCCTCGCTTACTGACCACAATTGGGACCGGCAACTCCATCGCTAAGCAACACGGTTGTAAAGTAAAACATCACATGACCACACCCAACTTATGTCATCAGTTCTGGCTGTGGTCATTAAATGAATCACCTGCCATCATTAAGCACAACATCACATGAATGGGACTTGTGACTTCCTACTGGCTTCCCACTGACTTTGCAGCTTGTGGGAAACTGGCTGTGAAGGTCGCAAATGGTGATCACGTGACCACAGGATGCTGCAACCATCATAAATGTGTGCTGGTTGCCAATCAACTAAATTGTGATCACATGACTACAGGGATGCTGCAACAGCTGCAACTTTGAAGACTGGTTGTAGGTCTCCTTATTCAGTGCCATCGTAATTTCAAACAGTCACTGAACAAATGGTCAGTAAGTGAGCACTGCAGTACCTATAAATTCTTTGGGCAAAGAAAATATACAAAGAGAACCCACATGTAAATCATGGCACATAAGTAGAGAAATGCAGGTTAACCAGGGCCAATCCTGTTTAGCTTCCAAGCCCAAGGAAGGTCCATCCAATAGACTACAGCTGAATTCACCCTGTAATACGGTTCATTTGATTTTGGCTTAGCATGATTCAAGGACCTAGCCACTGTGGCTTA
This sequence comes from Python bivittatus, assembly GCF_059951505.1. Taxonomy (NCBI): domain Eukaryota; kingdom Metazoa; phylum Chordata; class Lepidosauria; order Squamata; family Pythonidae; genus Python; species Python bivittatus. The sequence goes on along the minus strand of NW_028277037.1, from coordinate 9,166,811 downwards.
TTCAACAAATTATGAATAGCAAAACTACTAGCATGGTAGCAAACCTACTGCTGAAATGCTCTGATGCCGTAACGTCTTTGTGTATTGGTTATTCTGGTTCATATCTGTTTTTCAGGGAAGATCTATTTAAGTATTAATTCACCATGATTTCTCCCTCACTCAGGAAGCAGAGACACCTATTTCAGTCTGGTCTCTTGATACTATTTTCACTATTTTTTTCCCCAGATTGTATTTATAACTATTCTTCTTGGAGACTGAACCTCTGCAGTGCACGATAGCAACAATCTTGTAGGAACAGTTGTAGTAGCAACTGTAGAAGATGAATGCAGGCTTTGCACGATGGTCTGCTTTGAGGGACTTAAGTCGAGGGCAAGTGGAGAGAGGTGAAGATTAGTTGGAGAGAAGAAGTTGACAAAGAAGAAACAAGGAAGCCAAAGAGATAGAAATGGGGCAGCTGAGGAGCACTGATGATGAATGTAGAAGTGCTGCAAAATTCAGAGGAATTGACTAGAAGGCACTGAATTGCCACCTTACATTATAGTATATATTGGTGGAATTCCCTGCAGTGTTTCCTAAGACACTCATTCAAAGGATAGGTAAAATTTAGGCATTAGGGCCTTTCCCTATTACTGAGTTAGAGCTATCTACCCATTCTTGACATACCATATCTCCATAACATTTCCTATCCTCACTGCCAATCCATATCCTGCCTCTGTTGGATCTCCTTTGCCTCACTGCCAGATGGTTTTGCCCAAATTGGGTGAGCATGCTGGTCAGGCCTGGTTTTCTCTCCTGACTTTGCTGATGTCCCCTTTCAGCAAGTCACCAGCCAGTGAAGAAAATGTCCATCAAGCAGGACCTTACATAAGGAATGGGGCAGGCTGAATTCCAAACACTGCATGGATTTCTAGGTTGGTTGAGCCGCATTCCCCAAGTTTAAAAAAAAAAATGAAATCAGACCTATATGAGAAGATATCAAAGCAGAAAAAAAGCACCCTGCTATGATTGTGCAACTAGTTAGATCCTCTTCGCAGGAGAAATGAAACTGACTAGTTGTTGGGCAACCAAGCCTTACTTCTTACCAAGGAATAGGGAAATGATTTATCTGAAAATATAGAGAAGCTGGAAATAAGCAGCACAAACCCAGCTCAGCCCCCCTCATTATTTTCTGGGTGCTGTGCTAAGGAAAAATGGGACAGTTGCATTAAAGTCAAAGCTAACCTAGGTACTCAAAGTAGAACATGTTAACAACTTACTGATTGTCAACATATTGGAAGATATTATTATTTGTGTATGTGTTTAGTTTCATTCTATTGTTACTGTATTTTTTACTGTTTTTATTGTATTTTAATTAATATTTACTGTTGTTTTATTGTGAACCGCTCGGAGTCACTTCTTTGTGAGATGGGCGGTATCTAAAATCGAAATATTAATTAATTTGCAAAAAATGCTCCCTCTCCTTCCTCAAATAGAATAATTGAGATCAAGCCTGTTTAGAATACTGTTCAAGAAAAATAGCACTAATATGACCTCTATTTGTCCCCAAACGAAATGACAGAGCTGAGCTTTTCTCTGGCACAGTGTTTCTCAACCTTGGCAACTTGAAGATGTGTGGACTTCAACTCCCAGAATTCAGCCTGGCTGGGGAATTATGGGAGTTGAAGTCCACACATCTTCAAGTTGCCAAGGTTGAGAAACACTGTTCTAGCTTGTTGGAAGTCTGGAGAGAAGCTGGGGTCAAAAACAGATTGCGAGGAGAGGTGATGATCCCAGAAGGATCTCAGAGAACAGAGACTGAAATATTGGGAGGTAAATGCCCAGTGTAGAAGCTGGATAGTGGCCAGCGGAGAAGGAGAACGCTAGTGCTTCCCAAAACACACCTCTGATCTCACAGCTCTGCTGGCCCCAGCTCTAAGTTAACGGATGATAAAGACTTTACAGTCCTTGAAGGTGTGGTGGGAGAGTGCCAGTTTAAGGAAAGAAAAGACAGCTTTCTGATCAATATTCCTACGGATGACTTTGAGCGGTTTCGGTGATGGGCTGGGGGCAAAACGAGAGGAAGGTGGTGCTGCGCTGCGGTTAAGGGCAAGTTAGGACAGGGCCCAAGGGGAGAGAAAGGTCAACTCTAATTTTAGATGAACTTTTTAAGGACACAGCAACATGCAAGATACAGCAGTTATGTTGATTCCCAATCACCTCCTCTCCCAATGAGTTCCACTTGATATGATACTCCCTTCTCTGCAGATCTTGCAAAGCCACGCCACTACTCACTACCCCGTTCAAACCTAGATAGGAAACCCCACTGAGTACCAAAGGCCTGATCTGTTGTTATTATATTCTGAGTCAGGAACACTTATTGGTGGGGATCCATCATTCAGTCCAAATAACCATTCTGCCTCTTACCTGTTCACCATTTTGCCAGAGAAGTTCATTTCTGCGCTAACGATTTATAAAGTCTTCTAAGTCATCCAACCAGCCTTGTGCCAAGATAACAGTGACGCAGGCAAGCTTTGTATCGTTTTAACAACAGATGGGCAATGCTGTGAAGTTGCTGTCAAAATCGAGGGGAAAAAAAAACTTTAGGAAAGGTACAAATGTTGGGTGGGGCTGCTGATCCTCATTTAGTGACTGCCTGGTAAAACGATAGTGATGAAAAAGTAACTTTGTGACCAATCCTCGCACTTACGACCTTTGCAGGTCTGTAAGCAAAGGAAAGCTGAAGGAAGATCATAAGCACACTTGCAGTTTCACTTAGCGACCCCTCTGCTTAATGACTGAGTTGCTGGTCCCACTTGTGGTCACTAAACAAGGACTATGTGTGTACGTGATGGGGCACGGCTGGAAGTGAGGAGACCGGCTTCTGCCTTGCAGGGCCTGGGACCCACCTCCTGAAGCCCTCAGAACCCCTCAATCAATTTACTGCACTCCGGTTTCCTTCCCATTTCTTTTCCTCCCGCTGGGAATTCTGGGAGCTGTAGTTCCCCGTATCCCTTTGGACAGCACCACAGCAGCACCAGGCTGTTGCAGGGCTGGTTGGAAAGCAGCCCCCCCGCCCTCTGCCAACCTCTCGCTGCAGCCCCGCGGCTGGGGGCACCAGGGTTGGCAAGTCGGGCCGCGCCCTCGTTGCTCCTCGCCGACGGCCTCCCCCGCGCGTTGCCCCGAGACCAACCGGCGCCCCCCGCCGCGCCGTCTTGACAGGTGCCTCTCCTCCTCCTCGCAGGAGACACGTTTCCGGGGCGCCTCTGCGCGGAGTGGGACCCTGGGCGTGGGGGCGCGGAGCCCTCCCGGGGCACGACGGCGCGCCCTCCTCCGCCCGCGCACGGCCCGGCCCGGCCCGGCTGAGCGCCGTCCCCGTCCCCCGCCCCACCGTCGCCCGCTCGCTTGCTTTCCCGGGCGGCTTCAGGGAAGCGCGCGCGTGAGGGCACCGGCTTCGCCGCCCGCCAACGCGCCTGCGCATCGGGAGCGGGGCGCCCGATCTGATAGGGAGCGCGGCTGACACTACCCCCGTGTGGGCGGCGGAACGTCCCGAGGATGACGTGCGGCGTTCTCGAATCCCGTGGCTGGCTGGCTGGCTGCTCGCTGGCTGCGCGCTGGTGCCGAAGGAAGCGGGGAAGCAGCCGGGGCAGGGGTCGGAGCCGCGCGGCAGCGGCCGCGGAGGCGCAGGGGCGGCGGGGGGAGGCGGCGGCGGCGGCGGCGGACGAGGCGGCGGCGGCTGCACGGGAGGAGCAGGAGGAGGAGCGGCGGCGGCGGCGGCGGCGCTGCTGCCATGGCGGCCCTGGAGCGGCCCGTGCCCAGTCCCGAGGCGTTCCTGGGCCAGCCCTGGGCCGCCTGGGTCCGGGAGGCCGCCCTCCCGCACGCGCACTGCGCCGCCCCCCCGCACAGTAAGGGCACCGCCGGACCCCGGGGTCGGCCGACGGGCGGGCTGCGCCCTGGTCCCCGAGCGCGCACATGCGATGCGTCGGAACGGGTGGGCGGGCGGGCGGCACTTGCACGCCCTGCTCGCCGCCCCTCGCCCTTCCTCCCCGCGGCGGCGGGCGGCGGGGGCTCCCGCCCGCGTCCCTCGGTTGCGTGGAGACCACCGGCCCGCTCCCCCGCCTCGGCCATGTGCGTGGGCTGCGCCGGTCCAGCCGCGGGGCGGGGGCGGGAGCGGAGCAGCCCCGCGCCGCGGTGCCAGACGGCTCGGGGGGCGGGGCGGGGGGCGCCGCGCGGTTCGGGGGGCCGGGCGTGGGATGGCGCGGCCGAAGGATGCCGGCGGCCGGGATGCCGGGCAGGGGCAGGGCAGGGCAGGGGTGGCGCGCGGCCGCCCCGCTGGGGGGCGAGCCAGACCCTCGGCCCCCTCCCTCAGCCCCTCCGGCCCTTACCCGGCTGGACCCGAGCGCGGGCACGCGGGTGCCGTCTCTGTCTGGGCTTCCCTCTGACGGTGCTTTTCTCCTGCAGGTGTTGACCTAGAAGAGACCGGAAAAGAGGGCGGCCACAGCAGAGAGGTGATGAGGCTTAATAAAGAAGGTAAGGGGCCGGGGCCGGGCCAGCTCCTTTCTCTCCCTCCTTTTCTTGGGGGGTGCGAAGCGTTCCCTCACGGGCCAGGCCACTGCCTGAAAGCCACACGGGGTGCTGTGTAGACGGAACCCTTAAAAGGGCCGGGAGGCCTGCGTTGGCTCGGTTCTCTGTACGGCGGGGTCTCTCGACCCGTGAGCATGAAACGTGTCAGAGGTTGTCAGTGAAGCCGCTTTCTGTTTGGCATCTTGTTGTTAATTGTGGATGAGGCTGTGTCGTTATGTGGAAATAAATAATTGTTTACCTAATTCCAAATCGGTTAGCTCCTTTGCTCCAGTGACAGCTCCACCATCACAACAGCCTGTTCTTCAAGTTTGTTTTAGTCTTTCTGAAGAGAATGTGGTCATCACCAGATGTTGGATCAAACTGCATTTTTTAGCTTTAGTTTTTCTAGTGGTGAACATCTGGTTGCAGGAAGGTACATAGTGATTATATAGGGTTAAATCTTGTAAACTGACTCATCCTTGAGTCCCTTGGATGTTCTCACAGAACCGTGCGTTGCTTGCAATTTAAAGAACTATCCATGTGTTGCCCATTTTGGGGTGAACGTATGCAGATTAGACATGACTAATGCTAGCAAATAAGCTATACTCCTGATAAAAGAAGGAACTTAGATTGTAGTCAGGACGTATTGACAGATTTGCTTTGTAATACGTTGTGTAGACTGCCCATGGATTAATATCAGTAACTCTGGGTAGGTTTATGATCTCATAAAACAAAGGCTTAACATTTAGAACGAATGGACATAAAAAGTTATCTGTTATTATAGAACGCCTACAGTGTGTAGAAAGCTGGACAGGACAAGTTACAGTGAAGGTGATCTTGTAAACCATCATGCTGAGGTAGTATCTCATCAACGAGGTCTCAGTCGTTTGGGTGAGAATAGCTCACCACCCTCGATCTCTTTTGGAGCTCTCCTTTTTGTGATTGTGGACTAATGGCTGCTATGGTTTGCTCAGGACCATCATAAGTATATTTACTCAAAATTAATTCTCACAGGATTCAGTGTCAGTTGGCTTGTATTCTAGCATGGCATTTACCTGGGTTGTAGTGGGATTTCTGAGTAAGCGTAGCTATGCTATATGCAAAAATGCCCAGGAAATTTTATTCCATGTTTATGAGTGAGCTGACTTGATCTTCCATGTCCTAAGCTAACTTATGCATTGGAAGCAATCCTGACAGGCTCCTGGATTTCTTGCCTCTCTGAAGTTCAGTGTCTCAAGTTGTCTGAGTTTTTGTTGTTTTAGAGACCACAGCTTCTCCAAGTTGCTTGGCAGACAAATTACTGCCCTGGCTTATCACCAGGGTCTGTATGTAGAATTGTCACTTTGCATGCAGAAAATTCTGTCTTCTCACTCTGGCTAAGACTGGAAAAAAAGGTTGTGTTACTGCCAGCCTGTGCTGGTGTATTGGGCTAGATGGAACAGTGCTCTAACACCATATAAGACAGTTTCTTAACTATGTTTAAATTAAGCCTGCAATTTACCCTTGAAGCAGTTGGGTGTGATGATCTTTTGTAGTTACCTCTGTAAACATTTTTTTCTGCTTAATATATCTAGGAGGTTTACAAGCCATCCCAGAATACACTGAATGTTGTTGCAGCTGGTTTACAGGCCATCTAGCCACTTGGAGTGATTATTACCTCTCTAAAGAATATTGATAAAATGTAAACATTTTTGAGGATGTTTGGCTTGTATGTTTGCTACTTATGATAATTTGGACTCTTACTGCAATAAAGTATTCTGTTCTGAAAAGTTTGGGACATTTTGCATTGTCTAGTAGGGCTGGATAAAGCTTTGAAGGGAAGATTCCAAAAGTGCATTGGCATTTTGCAAAATGACCCCAAGAAGGGTTGGCATGACTAATTGGAGGATTTTTACAAGTTGCTGGTATGTTCACATGCAGACAATACTTTTGCTGTAGTTGCTAGCAAAGAGGTGCGAATGTGTGCAAAAATGATGTGGGGAAACCCTCAGAGCAACTGCAGGGAGCTTTGTGGAAGACTGGGCGTCTCAACACATCAGGAAGGGTGCTTTGCTAGTGCCAATGTGCTCAACAAAGTGCTCCCTTGCAAAATTTGCATAGCCATACTGCTGAGTAGCCCTTTAAGTAATGTATTTAATTATGAATTTTAGTGCAGTTAAAAAAACCCTAACCCTCAGATTAAGTAAGAGGCTGAATGTGGCATTGATTAGAAATATGCTGTCCATTGTTAACTGCATGCGTGATTTTTCCGCCCTGGAGTCAGGAGGAGTGGGGTACTTTATGGCCCCAAAATGGGAGGGAGAGCAAGTTACAGTATGTTACACTTCTTACTGTACAACAATCAGACCAGTTGTTATCATGAAATACATTGGATTTCTAGAATTTATTGGTATACTTTCAAAACAGATACTTGGTCTTAGTATGCAGTATGTATTTAGAGGCTATAGAAGGACTGTCAAAATGTTCCAATGCCAGCATATCTCAGTAATTTGAATTAGGAATTAATTCTCTACCTCTATAGATTGAAAATATGTGACATTGTTTTAACAACACATTGAGCGATAAACTAGTCAACCACATTTACTTTAATGTGCTTTGCAAACCCACGTGGTTAGTTTAGGATTTAGTGTGTTGTGTAAACCCTGAAAATTGGGTTTGTTGAGTAGATCATGGTTAAATTAATCATAGGTAAGTGTGTCATGTTAGTATAATGTTGACATTTAACAGTTGTGGGTGAAAAATGGTATACATGGTTCCCAATTATTTTAGCTGAATTTACTTCCAGGTTAAGTTTAACACTGTGGCCTTGAGTATCTTCATGGCATCGCGCACTATGAACCAGTTATTTTTGAGGTTTTCATCACTGTGCATAAAAAAGGAATTAATACTGGGATGTTATTGGGTTAATAGATTATGGAGTAATACCAGCTCCTTGATTATGATATAGAAAGCTCTTCAATCTCTCAGGGCAGAGGACTGTTTTGGTTTCTTGGTGGGGGCAGGGGCTGATCATTATTTGTAGAATTGGTGCCTGTTGTTTCTAAAAGTGCCTCCATGGTGTGATTCTAGTGATCATTAAAGGCATAGGGACCTTCTTTCTTACAGCAAGGAGTTTCTGATCATTTTCTACCGTGGTGGCTGTCCTTAAAATTATTCTGCTTGTATGGATAGGTTGGTTTTGATACTTTTCTTGGTCCTAGCATTTTTCCTGTATGTGCAGGGTCTGCTTTTTTTTCCGGATCAGCTGAATGTTTGATACTAGTTTACTTGCAGAAAGAAAACTTTTTGGCTTTAGAATACAGTGTAAACAATGACATCTGAATTATGGTGTGCTATGTTAGCTTTTCTCTCTTAGCGCCCAGTGGGTGACTTCATTGTCCTCAGCTTGAGAAAGACTGTGCTATGGTATAAAAAGACTATGATGGAAGTTTAGGTACCTTTTCTGAAATTTGAATTGGAAAATATATCTTTGCCATCCATATTATAACCTGTAACTGGTGGTTTTTCATGTGTCGTAGCAATTAGTAGCTTTAAAAAAGTCTTCTGTTCAATTAGGTAACTACAGTCTGAAGAGCCTAGCTAAGGAATCTGAAAAGCTGTGGGTCAGAGAAAAGAGCTTGTGGACAAAGCAAAACAAAACCAAAAAAACCCCACACTGTATTTTGTCACTGGATCATAAATATTTATCCCTGTGAGAGAGCAGTGTGCTGTCATATTCTTACATCAGTTTGTCAGAGCTGTTGATGCATTCTCTTCTGAGTGTTTAACATTCATGTAACGTGCCCAGAGAATACGTTCTTCAATGGCTTGTACGAAGAGGCAGTAATATCATGAGTATTTATTTAGTTAGTTATTTTATGATACTTATTTACTGCCCAGCTCATACAGTTCTAGGGACTTTACAATAAGCTTAAACTTACAGAAATCACTCTGAAAACGAAAACTCAGCAATAAATATAAATGATAATAACATAGACGTCCATCCATACAAGTCAACAAAAACCATGAAAATCATTCACCACATACCCAATTAAATAATAAAGTGTTCACTGATTTGCAAAATACCAGCAGGGAGCATAGTGGTGGCAGGCACTTGGGTGTAGAAGAATCTTGATTAATATTCTATTGGATAAGCAAAGGTTCAGATTGAGAACTGATGTTTGTATTATTCTTAATATTCTACTATTATCGCAATAGGCTCCATTGGATATATAGTGCTAGTAAAAGGTCTGTATTCTACTTGACATCAGTAGGCATGGAAGTGAAACTTTGCTATGCTGTTTTGTTGGTGATGAGCTTCCAGACTAATAGGCCATGGTCTAAATATCTGGGTTCCCTGCCATGTCACCAGCAGTTGTGGCTGGCATCTTTAGAGGCAAAGTGGTCTGTTCTGTGGCATGCCTGTGTAGCTCACAGGCAACTGAGCAGGAGCTGATTGTGAGGTAAGCTGGGCTGAGAGAGAGTAACTGGCCCAAAGTCACCCAGCTGGCTTTCATGCCTAAGGTGGGACTAGAACTCACAGTTTCCTGCTTCCTAGCTTGGAGCCTTCACCACTAGACCAAACTGGCTCCAATTTCTAATTGGACTGGAATTCTGGAAAGCCAGTTTCTGACTGGTTCTTTGTCCAAGTGAATTTTTTAATTGGTCTGATTTGAAGACGTGAAGGAGCTAATTTTTGATTGGTCTGTCTTTGAAACACATCACTGCTTTTTTTTCCAGTGAGACTGCTGTAGATTATATATGGTGATGGTTACTTAAAGGGCTGGTTTTTTGGGTGTGATGTAAAGCTGGAAACCAGGCTTTGTTAACTTTCAGATTCTCATCCTTCTTGTTAAAGTTGTTGGGATACCAACTGTACAACAGGATACCATGGCCTATTAGTTGGGAAGCTTAACACCATTGGATTGATGGTGGCCATGAAACATGCTCTGATATATTTGCTATGCTGAGTTGCTGCTAATGGCACCTCATTATAATGTTAGTTTATCGGACCAGAACCCAGTTTATCAGAATAGAAGCAGAGGCTGTCCTTTTGGCATCTTGATCTAATAACAATATTAGATTATGACTTTTTGGAAGTTTTCATATTCATTCTTGATATCTTTAAAATAGACTTTATTATTACTATTTCCACAGTGTTGTTGATGCCACACTGAGAAATACAGGCTTGACATGGAGCAGGGAGTTCAGACTCACAGACCTATGCACATTTACTTGAATGAGTAAACAGGGATTCTGTTAACTTTTTTCCTAGTGTAGGATCAGTTGCGCATTTTGTAGCTGTCTTTCCTGCTCCATCTGTTTGTGTGCTGTGTTGCTATACACGTAAGCGGCATGGAGGGAAATCTGATTTGACAACAATTATGTAAGAGCCAACATGCTATGGATCACAAGATAGTCCAGAAACCCAAGAATAAGTTCTATCAAACTGAGTTTAGAAAACGTTAGCTACCTGCGTTAACTATACTGAGCATGGTATTTTATAGATTTCATTTTTCTTAAGCAATCATATTTCAACAGATACTTTTTAAAAAGTAGGTTATTCCTCTGTTACAGGCAGTGTAGGAACAATATTATTACATCACCGTGATAGATAGAAGTCAAATTAATACCGCAAGGAAGGCAAACTTCAGAATACTTTGTAACAGCCTACTGTTAATTATACTGTTTAGCTTATGTGGAGTGGAAATTGCATAGGGGAACATTAGATAATGTGAATAGGAGGAAGAAAATAAATGTTGGCCTGGTTTATACAAAGTGTGAAGCTGTTGTCTGGTTTTGGCTTAGAACGTTGTATAAATGCAGTCCCTGTGATTTGTAAAATGTATTTTATATCTTTATATGTCGTATGTACTTAGCTCATTATAGTTTATTCAGACATAAACTGAACATGATTTAACAAGCCGGATGATCCCAATCAGCCTTTCCTTGGATTATGGTTGATATTTCTGTTGAGTAATGGGGTACATTGTGGTGCTTTTCAGAAAAAGATCCTACATTTCAAATGATAACTCTGCCACATCCCCAAAAAACAGAATTGCTGAGGACATGGTAAGTTTTACATTAGGTTGTTAACTTTCAGCCAAACAAATGAGGTTTTCATATAAATACCTAGGCTAATCTTAACTCTCTTCTGGCCATTTCTATAGGATAATCCAGCTTTTTCCAGGTTGAGAAATGTGCAGTTTATATGGTAAACTTTTCAAGTATGTAACTTTTTAAATTGAAAATCCAAAGTTTGAATGCTGTGGCTGTTAGTAGAGGCATTGATCTCAGCGACCCACCTCTGAATGTATAACTCAGTGATAAATTAAGTTTGGTCTAGTGGTTAAGCCAGAGAATCTAGTGGTGAAGGCTCCAGGCTAGAAAGCAGGAGACGGTGAGTTCTAGTCCCGCTTTAGGCATGAAAGCTGGCTGGGTGACTTCGGGCCAGTCCCTCTCTCTCAGCCCAACTCACCTCACAGGGTTGTTGTTGTGGGGAAAATAGGAGGAGGAAGCAGTATAAGGTATGTTTGCCGCCTTGAGTTATTTATAAAAATAAGAAAGGCGAGATAAAAAATCTAAAATTAATTAAGCAAATCATTTGTACTAATTCAGACTATAGTGGTAAATAAAGCAAAATAACATTTTAAACATTCCATACTTTTGACTACGTCTGTTAAAAGGGATGAAAATGAAAGAAACTTTTTTCTTTTCCTTTTTTTTCTTTCCTTAACACACGAGCTCTTTCACAGGAATGTTTGTATGGCAGCAGGTTTTATTTATTTGTTAGATTTATATCCTACATTTGGTACTAGAACTCAAGGTGGTGTACTTAGTATTCCCTCCTCTTCTTTTTTCCCCACAACAACAACCTGTGAAGTAGGTTGAGCTGAGAAAGGGTGCTAGGCCCATAGGATGGATTTGAACCTGGATCTCCCTAATCTACTACACCATACTGGCTCTCTGACTGGTTAATATTTGGAGATTTTTGTGGGCTTGTGCATAGACAGTAACAATTAAGTATTTTAAAAAAATAAATAACTTAATTCCTAAAGTAAGGTGGAAAAAACTGAAAAGAGATACCTGGTACTTTAACCATTGTATATAAATGTTTATAAATAGCTTTCCTTTGGAATAAACTTCTTTGATGGATTTTATGTTAGTAGTCCTACATTTCTAATCTGTGCAACTTAACGTAAGGGGGACAGTTGGCCACAAGATTGCAACCCTTCCAGTTGTGCAAACACTGATGGAAAAAGCAAGCAAGAGCATCTGGAAGATCCTCTTTATTTGTCTGATAAGGAAGCAAGAAAACCTACCTGATTATTTGAGCACTATCAACTACTTTAAGGATTTTGAAAGGTGTTCCCAGCACCCAGTGCTGTATTTACAGTTTAACCATAGGGCTTTTTTCCCTAGAAGAAAAATAGCAACTCAGAGAAAATGAAATATATTTGGATAATATTAAATACACCATGAACTTATTGAATTTATTAAGTGCAGGGAGCCTTTTTATAATCAGAGTTTGGCTAGTAAACTGGATTTATGCTGAGGAAATTCCATCCATCTTTTGGTACTATTGTCTTTAGATACAGTTATTTCAATGTGTATTTTTCCCTTTATGCCAAATGTATGTATGTTGATAATTGTAGAATAAATGGTTAGAGTCAGTGGTAATCTGTAAATAAGGTAGTGATTTATTCTCAACCATATTCTGATTGCCACAGACTAATACGGTAAAGTCTCCTTTGATTCAAGCTTGATTTCTAGTGACTTTGAGTGGCGAGATGGAAGTGTTTTCAAGGTATTTTTTCAGGTTTGTAGCCCTGAGACTTCCTGATGCTGTTCTATCCAAATCTAACTCCTGCTGACCTTGCTTAGCGTTTTGCAAGATAGTCAGGTGCAGAGCTGGGGCAAAAATATTAATTTATCCCAAAGCATGTAAGATGCAATGAAAGCATGAAGCTTCACGTTGGAGTATAGAAAGTCTCATTCAATCAAGTGTATATTGATAAACATATCTGTGTGGTTATTTTGGCAACCATACAGAAGTTATTTGCCACAGCCTTCTTCCAGGAAGTTTTTGCATTTCCCAGTCTAGCCTACTACCCTGGTGGTCCCCCACCCAAGAACTAAGTACTGCTTAAGCTTTTCAAGATTAGCCAACATTAATTAATTCTGATCCTAAAGTATGAATTTTGTCAGACTTTATGTAGTTGCTGTCATTCTGCATATTAATAATCCCAAGTTTTGTTATGTTTAGACATGTTTAGAACCCAAATAGGAAGTGGGGAAGGGAAAGTCTAAGCTGGTGATAGAGATGCCCTTATTTTGTAGAACAATCATGGAAGATCAGGATAATTCCTGGATCCTCCTTTCTTCTCTATCCCTAATATGATTCTTGTCTCAGAGGAACTCAGTGGACCTTACTTTTGAGGATTTGTTTTTATAACTGGATATTTAGATCACTTTTTCTTGGCAATAGAAATATTTGTCAATATTTAACTATAGTCAAACAGCAGAAAGAAGATTATAGATTAGAAGAACAGTTGGCTACTTCCCAGCTTTCCTTTCAAAAGCCTGTTTGGGTGTTTGGTGCTAAGTATTTTATCATGCTGTACATGGAAACTTAGGCCCCAGTTCTTTCTGGTGAGATTGCAGTCTTGTTTCTGGACTACATCACTTCATACTGAACTGTCCCTTTGCATGACTACTTGAATAGTTGTCCTGTTGTATCAAGAACCAACATTTAGGAAAAGGTATGCTAAAACTGTTGTTGCTGATACGTTTGCTTTCTCTGTTGTTCAGAGACTTGTTTTTATAAAGAGGCTTGGGCGATGGAACACTTATCTGCATTTTTAAATGATGTAGCCCAGACCTGGGTTGATTTCTTCATTTGCTGTTTATGAGAAATTGTCCTTTGGGGCTGGAGCGTAGGCATGTTTTATAACAGGAAGCTTGCCCTGCTCTCTTGGAAGCTGTCAATATTTGTTGGCTTTCTGTGTGATACACTTTTCTGTATTGGCTAGATAATAGCCTTTAGAAGTCCAAAAGAAATTGGGCTTTCGGTGAAATGTTCACTGCGTTACGGATCTGCAGGTATTTGGTTATGTCGCGGGAAAGGTATTTTGGGTTGGCTGTACCATTGGCAGGCACTGCAGACACTCCCATGCCAGATCCAGAACACCTTTCCCAGTTTGAATCTGATGACTGCACACCTCTACACTGGGTAAGCTAAACCTGTCTATGATGGCTTTCGTAGATTGTACGAAATACTATTTCATCCGCATTTGGAGTTCTGTTTTAATAGTATCAAAGCAAAGATTATTCATACTTCATGTGAAATGATTTAATTCCCCTCTTAATTACAGAACGTTGCCATTTATATGCGTGCTCTACTTCGTACTCAACAAAGCTATTAATACGATTTATTATTTCTGATTGTCTTTTGTTTAATGGACTCTGCAGTATCTATACTCCTGGATTCTTCTGAGCAATTTTCAGCGAATGTCTGCTGATTACCACATTCCATGAGACGTAGTACGAGGGTAAGGGACCTTTGTTGGTTCGCAGATGAATCCAAATATAAATTTACATGGTACAAGTAGAACATTCATTCCACAATTTTAATTGACTACCAGTTTTTATTGCACTTCTTACACTCAGTGGAGTATTTTCTGGCTGACAAGTAAATTGCTCACTTCAGAAATAATCCATCAGTGTTGATATACTTCCTTTTGCTAAACCAGTAGAAATTACTTTTTTCCCTTATAGCCCTTTCTTTGTAAAGTGGCTCCGAGACGTGCTAATTGCACAGCGTACTCTGTCCTTATATTGTCATCAAACTTTCTTGGTAGCAACTTGCAGGAGACTCAAAACGAGGCAGCTTCAGCTCATTGCCTGAAGTGACAGCCCTCCGGCATCCTTCAGCTTGGCTGTACAGTAAAGCACCAGCACTTGATAGTAGTGATTAACTACTAGTAGTATTAACTACTAGTAGTATTAAAAGTGATTAACTTTTAAAACTAGGAGGAGCATTTTTCCTCTGGCTACTTCCAGTGCTATGCTGATAAAGCCTTTTTCTCCTTGTTGGTTCACTTCTGTTGTGGAGCTAGGTTGCAGAGAAGTGTCTTCAGGCAGCCGTTATGGGGGAAAAGTTTGTGGAAAAAGTTTCATCCTCTCCACTGCATAGTCCTTTTAATAATATGTATTTATGCTTCCCAGCCCTTTCTTAGAGCCAGCCTAGGCCAGTGACGAAGTTTAGCAAGCAATTCTGTGTCAGGTTTTGTGATCTTTCATTAAGGTTGGTCTGAAAGCAAAATACAGCTATGACTGCAATCTGATTCAGCTTAAGTCCCACAGAACCACACAGGAATTCCTTTCAAGATGACATGCATTATCCACAGTAAGACTGAAATATTTTACAGATTTTAAACAAGTGTCAGGAAGACAATTTATAGCCAACAATTTGAACATCCATGCAGTTTGTCACTTTATAATTTATTTCAAGGAAACAAAAACATTGTCAGCAGCCATTGTTGTTGACCATAAGCTGTCCAAGTTTATAACACTTTACAACGAGAGTGACCATGTTAATGTAGTAGAAAAAGTAGGTATCTTTCTTTGGTTTTTAGTACTCAAAGTTGAAAACTTTGACTTCTGCTTATAAAGGTTATAGACCACTGAAAATAGGCCAGTTAGAATTTGGAAGGGCCATCTTTTCAGCTTACAGTATATAGTGAATACAATATTAAGTTTACACATTGGTATGGTTACAGTCAAGGACAAAATGTTTAGACCGATTTATTTAATTACTGTGTCAAATTACTTTTTTTTTTTTTTTTTAGTAGTTTGGTGCCTTTAAGTTTACAGGATACTATTAATTCTGCCTGGAAGACAGTGTTGGCTGAAAAACAAACACGTTTTGGGTTTGGATCCCACTTATTAATGTTACTAGGTTTTTCAAGCATTAAGCCCATCCTCATACATCACATTTACTACTACCTTATCTTAGGATGCCTGAACAAGTGGCCGCACCTAGCTATTCTTGTCTGGGCTCAGAAGCTAAGCAGGTCAGGCCTGGTTTATACTTGGAAGGGGGCTTTCTGGGAATACCAGGGTTAAACGTCCTAGACATCACCACTGTACCACTTCTGTTGAGAAGAAAACTGCATGGATATGTTGGTTGACTCAAAGCTACCCTGCCTCACCTTAGGATGGGGGATTTCAGGATAAGCACTGCCCTTGCATGTTGTCCCAGTGAATTTATATCAGGGTCTAAACAAAGGGTGTGGTGCTGTGGTGCCTTGCCATTGGTTTTGCTGGAAGGAATATACTGTCGCATCCTCCTCTGGGGCCAGATTTGCCCATGTGAAATGATGAAACTGAGTTATCTGAGCATATCTGTTTGCCCTGCTCTTGTAGAAATTCCTGCTTCGTACATACGGTGCCTGTTTTATCAAAAATGCCTGGTATTAACGTTACAGACCTTTTCTTCTGTCAGGTTGCAGTTCTGCCATTTCTGAGAGAGAGGCTGGATTTTGCGTGAGTGCAGTTACAATCCACCAACAACTAGCCCAATAGATTTAGGTCTCTCGGTGACGTTTGATTTGCATCTCAGGCAGTAAATATTCTGGAGTATGCACTGCATTTTTCTGGCTGGCGCTTGATCACAATACATTTACTGGACCAGTACTGAAAGTTGGAAAAAAAATCACACGTAAGCATAGATGGAAAAGAATTATTTTGTTAGTTCTATAAATTGGTGTCTATTCCCTCTTAAACTTGCCATTGAATAAAACTATGGGAGTCTGTGTCATGCCACTCAGATGTTATTAAAAGTCTTAATCTAGTGTCTGAAGTGTTTCACAGTGTGTTCCCTCTCCATTCTGTTTGTTTCTTGGGTTGTTCTTGTTCTGTGGTTTTGGTGTCTCTAAGCTTCTTTTGAACCCTTATGTAAATTCTGATAAAGGCGCATTAAAACTTTTGAAGCCTTTGTAGTTCTGCCTCTTTACTTTGTGGATTTATTAATGAACTGCTTAACGTAAAATTCAGTTTTAGAAAAGCCAGTTTTTTTCCGCCTCTCTCTTCACTGTGGATGTAGTAGAAGAAAGAATTACATAGGTGAATGAATGATTTATTTTCCCTTCCACTGTCCCTCTTCCTCATGAACTGTGTGGGCTCAAATGTTGAGAGGGTGATGCAACTGTAGTTGTGTTAGGGATACCAGGATATAAAGAGTTAATGGATTCTTCTTTATTTTTCCAAATAATAGAAAGAGGACTCTGGTGGTACAAAAACTGAATGCCCTAAGGAAAGTTTTGTTTCCTACCACTGTTGTGAAGGAAGAACTGATGGTGCGGTTGGAAAGCAGGTTTCCTTTTATACAGTTTCTGTCATTTTGCTTTTCTTTAAGATTTGTGTGTTCTGCTAACAGACTAGCTGGTTTCTCA